>NC_058131.1:257741511-257751535 GCF_016433145.1 Gracilinanus agilis
TCTCTCTCTCTCTCTCTCTCTCTCTCTCTCTCTCTGTCTCTCTGTCTCTCTCTTTCTTTCTCTCTCCTTCTCTCTCTCCCTCTTTCTCTCTTTGTCTCTCCCTCTTTGTCTCTCTCCCTCTTTCTCTCTCTCTCTTTCTCTCTCTCTCTCACACACATATTTATATGTATGATATATTTATATGTATGTATATATATATATGCCTATATATAATTTGTATTATTTTTCTAAACTAAATTTAAGATATGAGGGAGTCAAGTGATTTACTTTTGTGTGTGTGTGTGTGTGAACACCATTACCTTAATCTAAATGCTTTTTACTTGTACATGAGCTACAACTTATTTTTTTCAGAATTATTCACAATTCAGAATATCCTGTGAATATAGAACCTCCACCGAGTACCTTACTAATTCCTCATTATAATGTAGAGATGTCTGTTTGTTATCAAAAATGAAGCCCAAGTTCTGAAAAAAAAAAAAAAAACTTAACCAAGATGGCATAGAGATACAATGTTGGACTTGTATCTAGGAAGACCTGACTTCAACTGTTGCCTCTTTGGTACTTACTTCCCCTTGAATTCCTGTGTGGCCAAGGAAAGGGTAACTGTTCCTTCTCTAATGCAACTGTATCTATCTAAAAGTCTACAAATTAAACTCTTTTTTGCTCATTTTTCCGTTGCTTTCTTGAAGTTGTATGACCAGAAACAAGTTTTTTAACCTCTCCTATCTCAATTTCTTCAATTTAATTCAAATCATTAAACATTTATTAAATGCCTGCTATGTTCCTGTTGTTGTTCAGGCATTGCAGTCACATTTGTTTCTTGACTCCATTTGGGGTTTTCTTGGTAAATTTACTGCAGTGGTTTGCCACTTCCTTCTCCAGATCTTTTTGTAAAGGAGGAGCTAAAGTAAAGAAGATTAAGTGACTTGCCCAAGGTCACCTAGCTATTAAGTGTCTGAGGACAGATTTGAATTTAGGAAGATGAGCCTTCCTAAATCTAGGCATGGTACTTTTCTCACTGGTCCACCTAGCTTATCTATGTTCCAAGCACTCTGCCAAATGCTGGGGTTGCAAAAAGAAGCAAAAGACAGTCCCTGTCCATAAGGAGCATTTCAATGAAAAAATGAAATGAGAATGCCTATACAACCAGGCTCAAAGGCTTTAAGGTCCAAGTTAGATAATGTTTGTAAAGTACTTTATGAACTTAAAAATATTATTTAAACATGAAATTGCATTAGTGTAGTTCCAAAGAGAGACTGAATCCATATAAGGATTAGGTTAGTTAAGTGCAGAGAGGCTTAGCATTAGCAGGTTAGCAACTATTTAATGAATTTGTTTATTTGTCTACAGTGACTTATGAAATACATAAAAAACAAAATGCCTGTCAGACCTGATGGCCCATACTTGTAATTTCAGCTACTTGGTGGGGATAAGGCTGGCAGACAGTGTGATGCTGATAAATGTTTAACAACTGAGTCTCTGGAAAAAAATAAGTATGGACAAGTTTAATCTGCATTTTTGATCTTTTACTCATCACTTAAATACAGACAATTAAAACAACAAATCAAGCTCTGATTTTTAGCATTTAACTAATTCATGAGGTGTAAGTGTTCACATTAAAAATTTAGCAATTAGGGGCAGCTGGGTAGCTCAGTGGATTGAGAGTGAGGCCTAGAGATGGGAGGTCCTAGGTTCAAATCCGGGTTCAGACACTTCCCAGCTGTGTGACCCTGGGCAAGTCACTTGACCCCCATTGTCCACCCTTACCACTCTTCCATCAAGGAGCCAATACACAGAAGTTAAGGGTTTAAAAAAAAAGTTATAAAAAAACTTAGCAATTAACTTTAGTGAGGTAGTCCCAGCAGGGTAAGTGATAAGTACTGGACCCTCCCAGCATACCCCTGCTAGCACAACTCTTGAGATCAGAAATTTTGAGCTACAGTGAGATTAACCAATCCAGTGTTCAGACTAAATCTGGCACCAATATGATATGGTGAGTACTGAGAGTGTGGAGCTACCAGCTTGCCTAAGGAGGAATAAACTTACCCTTGTTCAAAAGGGAACAGGTCAAAGCTCCCATTTGGATTAAGAATGGGTTCAGGCCTGTGACTGCCTACTGTACTTCTGGATTAGGTGAAATAGAATTTTAGTCCAAAAAAAGTGTCAGTCTTAGGTGTTTCTCTTTTATTTCCATAGAATCCTGGAAAATATAACAATGATAAGCATCAAGCCATCTATTTGTATTACTTTAATTGTTGTCACTCTAAACCTTTTAAAAAAAGAAATGATCAACAATAAGTGGATATACTTGTCTAGGAACTTAATCACATCTCCATTTTTACCACAAAAGAATCTGCAATATGTAAATAAATTGCAACTAAGTGGAAGATTCATTTAGTTTCAGATGTGAAAGAGATTTCTGGGGCCACTTACATCAATATACATCCAAAAAGAATCCCCACTATAGCGTATCTTACAGGGAGTCATCTAGTCTTTGCTTTTCTAAAATTGTTTTTTTTTTAAATAAATAATCATTTGTTTTCTCTCTCACTATCCCCCACTGAAAAAAAGAGTAAAAAGAAAAACGCTATAACAAATATGCAAAGTCAAGAAAAATAAATACCACATTGCCTTTGTCCAAAAATATGTTTAATTCTTTTTCATCATTGGTATTGTTATGAATAAAAATTAATATGGAGTCTTTATACTAAATTAATAAATATTTATTAATTAAGAGAAAGAAAGATAAAATTGGGTTTCCAATCTTTCTAACTTAAGGTAAGATCAGGTCTCAGATTCCAGCCCAGCATGGTCCCCTCCACATTGCTGCCTGCCTAAGATGGGTACCTGGGTAAGCCTTCCCTGGGGATGACTCAGAGAATGGCAGAGAGAGAGAGAGAGACAGAGACAGAGAGAGAGAGACAGAGACAGAGACAGACAGACACAGACACAGAGACAGACAGACACAGACAGACAGACAGACAGAAACAGAGAGACAGGCAGAGACAAAAGAGACCAGAGACACCATAGATGGGAGAGAGACTTGTGTGCTTCATGTGATGGCTTTTCAAGCCTCGCTCTAAGCTCTTCTGCAGGATCCTTGAGAGGAGAAACACGAAGCTTCTGTGGGTTTCACAGTGAAATCTATTCAGCAAGATTGTACATTTCCCAAAGGAATGAATAATAGGCTCATGCCAAAGTGAAAGTTTTTGCCCCTTGCAGAAAAATGCCATGCCAATGTCATCAGGCCTTATGCTTCTATTATGATAAACTCTGATGAAGTAAAAAAAAAATTTTTATCAAGACCAGGAGATATTCATCAATAGTGTATCAAAAAAGGACAACGTTGTAACTCTGGATAACTTTAAAGTAAAGTAGGCATAGAATAATACAATAAAAGTTCATAGATTCATTCCATGGCAAATGCTGGAATTAATAAATGAATTTGGACAATAAACTGGTGTTGCCCTTAGCTGCTCTGTCTCCTCACTTCAAATGGAGATCAAATGTCTCCAAGCTGAGGTGTTTTCTGGATTCTTTGGAATTCTCCACTATGATAACTATTTCTCACTGGTTAAATTTTCTGGTTTTTTATGTTTTTTCCCCGTTTCCTAGTTTTGAGCCTGAGGAACATAGTCAGTGGCTTTAGCACTGATTGATGATGAGCTGTTGAGAACACTGTAGAACCCTCCAGGATCATGTCCTTACTGTGATAAATGTGGCTACAACAGAGCTGAGTAGCTGAGAACAGAGCTGAGTAGCTGAGATATACTACAGGTTTTTGGTCCATAAATAACCGTCTATTATCAAGGATGTTAACGGAAAATTAAAAACAATAGGTAGTAAAAGTTCATTGAGATGAGAGCTTGTGATTGAAAAAATGGCAAGCAATTGTTTCTAGTAATCCTCAGTCCCTGAAAACACTCAGAAAAAGGAATTATGCATTAATAAAATAACTGAAGTTGAATCCACAACATAAGAGGACAGAGACCTATCAGAAGGCCATAAAAACCTTATGGAATAATATTAAAGAGCTTAAGCTCCTACTAAATATGCCTCCCTCCCAACATCCCCCCCATCCCCACAAAAATCCCCAAAACAACCCACCACTGACTGGTTACAGTGACTGCAAATAAACTCAAAGTCTTCTGATTCAGGTAGCTAACTAACTATAGGGATCCCTGCTATCTTCTTCACAGTGGCCATTCAGTCTGAACACCACTCTTAGACTCATAACGGTTGGTAAATATTGCTCGTATCAAGGAAAAGAAGACTTATTAGAGGAGGAAGAAGAGGAAATATGGGCAGGGCAGAAACTTGGTCTGTGCTTGGATTCATGCTTTAGAAGAGAATTAGTATCTGTGACTAAGGGAAAAAGATGGCAAGTATATTTATAACTATTCTTACTGACAATTTACTCAAGAATGTGACCTTGGAGGAGAGTACCTTTTATCCCTAAATGTGAGGAGGTTGGGAACAATCAGCATGCCCAACCACCAGGATCTATGTAGCAGGGAAGTTGGGAGTGGGAAGAAAGGAAAACAAAAAAGAAAAGAGGGACTCTGGAGGCAAATAACTGGTATTATAAGAAAAAAGATTAAAAGACCAAAATCCAAGAGATAAATCTTGAATAAAAACCTAATTCATCATCAGTCATCAAATCAGGCATAAGAAAGGATCATAAAGATAAAAAATGTGTTAAAAAGAAGAGACCAAAATCCAATAAATGACAATAATATAAAATAAAATATTTTTGAAGGACTTCAAAAGTCTGATTACTATAATGATTAAGCACAACTATGGAAGACTTATGATGAATGACTGATGATCTTCCCCTTTGTTCACACTTTTTAATAGAGAAATGATCTATTCTAAGATACAGAATAAGACACATTTTAAACTGTCTTCAATGTGTGAATTTGTTTTACTATACTAGTTTGTTACAAGTGAAGTTCTAAGAGGTGTGGGGAAGTAGTAGGTAAATAGTGATAGTGATGCAAAAAAAAGAGAGAAAAGAACACTGATCAAGTATTTAAAATATTCAAAAGAGAATTTTAAGAAACTAAGATGAGAATATAGACAAGCTGGGCAGTTTGAAGCACTATAGTGTTAAATTAATATAAACCAACAACAATAACCAAAAACTCAAGAGAGATTCACACATTTGTCCCATCCTTTTTTCCTTTTCTTTGTGTGTTAAGATGACCACCTTTTTAAAAAAATTGTCAAGGTCAAATAAAAATAAAAATGTAAAAATAAGTATATATAATGAGTAAAAGTATTAATTACAAAATACAATTAATCAGGAGGAAAATGAATCAAAATTACCAAGTAAAAACAGGATTTTGTGACTTCTGATATACAATTTCAATGAACAATAGAACCTCAGAGTGGTTCAAAAGAGAAAATTTGTAAAAGATGAAATTAAGAATGAATTAAAGGGGGGCAGCTGGGTAGCTCAGTGAATTGAGAGTCAGGCCTAGAGACGGGAGGTCCTAGGTTCAAATCCTGCCTCAGACACTTCCCAGCTGTGTGACCCTGGGCAAATCACTCAACCCCCATTGCCCACCCTTACTACTCTTCCACCTAGGAGCCAATACACAGAAGTTAAGGGTTTAAAAATAAAATAAAATAAAAATAATTAAAAAAAAAGAATGAATTAAAGGGGCAGCTAAGTGGTTCAGTAGATAGAGAGCCAAGTCTGGAGATGAGGTACCTAGATTCAAATCTGGTCTCAGATATGTACTAACTGTGTAACCTTGGGGAAGTCACTTAAATCCAATCACCAGGCTCTTACTGTTGTTTTGCCTTGGAAAAGATATTTAGTATTGATTCTAAGATAGAAGGTAGGGGATTAAAAAATGAATTAAAGATGGAAATCTGAATTCCCAACACAAGGATTAAAAATCCCAATAGCAGAGTAGGAAACATTGAATATATAGAGATCCGTAGAATTAGAAAACAGATTTTAAAGAAAAATATGCTTAAATGTTAGTTAAATTGACAGAAGAAAGGCAAATGGCAACAATATTACAAGAACCTATTAATTGTATACAAGTCAAAGGAAAAGAACTTAAAGACAAAATGTACAGAAACAACAGAAATCATTAGTCTCAGACATTTTCAGGCTGTGTTACCTTGGGCAAGTCACTTAATCTCTTTGCTTCTGTTTCAACTAAAAAAAATGATATTAATAACACATCTGCCTCTTAGGCTCAAAGTCGGGATTAGATGAAAATTATTCATAAAAACACATCAATGTTCCTGGCATATATTAGGCATTTAATAAATACTTATAGCCTTAACATTCCCACCTTCCTATTGGAAGAGACTATTAACTGATGAATTACTAACATTCTAACACTGAATGTAGCAACAAGAGTCCTTTTAGAACCCTAATGTCTTCAAGTCAAAAAGTTAAATAAAACAAGAAGAGGGAAGAGGGTGTTGTTGTTGTTGTATGGTATTAGAAAAAGGAACTGGGAAGGAAAAGTGAATATACAAAGCTAATAGGTAGAAGAGGAGGAGGAGGAAGAATCTATCTTATCTAACAGGAGAAGAAGAGTACACAAACAAGAAGAAAGGGATAGGACTTATCCCAAGTACTTCAATTTAACCTGATCTAATAGAGAAAGAAAGAATACATTCACTTGCAACATATACACACATCTCAATAAGGAAATAGACAGGGAGAGAGATAGGGGATGATTTAAGAAGAAGGGCACTATCCTTGAAAGAATGGTCATAAGTAAGACAAATTCCAGTGATGGAGTATGAAAGGGGATTAAAAAGAAAGAAAAAAATTAAAACCTATGATCAAGATCATGTCAAAGGGAAGAGAAGATAAGTAATAGAATAGAAATAGATCACTTTAATTATGGATCACTGGTGCTAAGCAAATTTCTAATCTTTCACCACCTCCTTTGTAAAGAGAAGAAAAAGTATTAGAAATCAGGATGGATTACAAATTACACAATTATCAATCACAATTTTAAACATGAGTGGTATTATCTTTCTCATAGAGGAATAGGATTAATTAGAATAGTTCAGAAAACAGAATGCATCAATAAACTTATTTGTTTTACAAGAAGCATTCTTGGCACAAAGATCCAGGTGGTAAAAATAGGGTACTTGAGCAAAATCCTTTATGCCTCAGGTAAACTCAAAACAGCAAAAATAGCAAACCTGATTTTAGACCTAGCAAGAGCAAAAATAGAATAAAAAGAGAGAAAAAAGAAATCACGTTATGTCTAACAGTACTATTTATAATGAATCAATATCATTACTTAATATTTTTGCACTGAATGTCATAGTGTTTAAATATTTACAGGACAAGGTTATGAAATTGGAAGGAGAAATATCAATGAAAATATTTTACAAATTTTGTAAAAATGGATAAATAAGGGAAACTTCTAAATTATTTTTATTATAAAAATTATCTGGATACTTAAATCACAAAATGATAAAGCAGAGGAAGAAAATTATAGACCAAATCTCTAATAAACATTGATGTAAAAATGTAAAAATATTAAGATATTTTTAAGTTTATTAATACAATTTGAGTATTAAAATATTAAAGCACCATGCCTAATACATTGAAATTAATAAATAAGAATAAAACAATATAATAGACCATATAAATAACCAAAATAATTAAACCTACATGATTATGTCAATAAATTCTAAAAAAAAATCTCCTGACAAAACTAAAATTTTATTCCTAATTAGAATATCAATAAGCATAGGAATAAATAGATCCCTTTGTAGTATGGTGAGTTTTTGCTATTATTGTTACATCATTTTTAGTCCTCTCTAACTCATCCTAACCCCATTTTGGGTTTTCTTTGCAAAGCTACTAGAATAGTTTGCCATTTCCTTCTCCAGCTCATTTTAAATATGAGAAAATTGAGGTAAATAGGGGTTAATTTACTTGCCCAGTGTCACCAGCTAGTAAGTGTCCTGGCCCAGAAATAAAACATAAAATATTTGGGAGTCTATCTACCAAGTAATACATAGAATCTATATGAATATGATTACAAAACGCTTTTTATAAAAATGAATCTCAATAATTTGAGAAAAATTAATTGCTCATGAGAAGGTAAAAACAATATGGCAAAATGACAATGCTACCTAAATTAATTTAATCCAGTGTTGTGGTAATCAAATTCCCCAAATAACATTTTGTAGATCTAGGAAAAATGATAAAATTTATATGGAGGATGAAAATGAGAGAGGAACCTATATAGACCAGATCTCAAACTGTATTAGAAAATAGTCTTTCATGAAGATGATATTGTGGTGGTTTTAGAAAGGTCAAATAGTAGCAGAGATTAAAATTAAACATAGTGGCACGGTGCTTGTTAAACCCAAAGGTTCCAGTTACTAGGGGAAGGGCTCACCATATGACAAAAAATTCTGGGCAAAATGGACAGCAGTCTGGCAGAAATCAGGCATAGACAAGCACCTTATACCACATACTAAGTTAAAATTTAAATACACGACTTAGATATAAAAATTCATATCATAGCAAATTAACGAAGCAAGAAGGTAGAAAAAAAGAAACATTTTTCTCACATAGCCAGTGTGAAAATTTATTTTGTTTGAATAATATTTTAGAAGCATTTTAAATCTTTAAACAAAAAAACTTCATGAAAAAATAAATGATGGGATCACATTAGAGAAAATGGACAATTCTGATTATATAAATTTTAAAAGCTTTTATATAAATAAACGTAGGAAAAATAATAAGGAAAACAATAACTGGAGGAAAAATTTAAATACGTTTCTCTGATAAAGGTCTCATTTCCAAGATACATACAAACATGATTCAAATTTATAATAACAAATCATTCTCTAGTAGAAAAATGGCCAATGGCTACGAATAGGCATTTCTTAAATGAAGACATCAAAGTTATCAGCAAATAGCTTCAATGGACTGATGAAAAATGTTCCAATTCACCAATAATCTGAGAAATGTAAATTAAAGTAACTCTGAAGCCCCACTCATAACTATTATATTGACAAATAGAGAAAAATGGAAAATGATAGTTTTGGAGGGGCTTCAGCAAAATGGACACTCTGGAGCACTGTTAGAAGAGCTATGAATTAGTCTGGGAATGTGGGAAAGCAATTTGGAACTATGCCAAAAGTTATTTAAGTTTTATTTACCTTTTGACCAAGTAATAACATGATCAAGTATATATTCCAAAGAGATCAATGAGAGAGGAAAATGACTCATATTATATATGTAATATATATATATATATATACAGTAGCTCTTTTTGTTATTGAAAAAAAACTAGAAACTAGAGATGCTCATAATTTTTTCCCAAATCTTTTTTTTAAACATTTATTAATATTCATTTTTAACATGGTAACATGATTCATGCTCCTACTTTCCCTTTGCCCCCCGCACTCCCCCCACCCATGGCCAATGCACATTTCCACTAGTTTTGTCATGTGTCCTTGATCAAGACCAATTTCCAAATTGTTGGTAGTTGCATTGGTGTGGTAGTTTCGATTCCACACCCTCAATCATGTCCACCCCGACTCATGCGTTCAAGCAGTTGTTTTTCTTATATGTTTCCTCTCCTGCAGTCCTTCCTCTGAATGTGGGTAGCATTCTTTACCATAGATCCCTCAGAATTGTCCTGGGTCATTGCATTGCTGTTGGTAAGAGGTCCATTACATTCAATTTTACCACAGTATATCAGTCTCTGTGTATAATGTTCTTCTGGCTCTGCTCCTTTCGCACTGCATCTGTTCCTGGAGGTCTCTCCAGTTCGCCTGGAACTCCTCCAGTTTATTATTCCTTTTAGCACAATAGTATTCCATCACCCGCATATACCACAGTTTGTTCAGCCATTCCCCAATTGAAGGACATACCCTCCTTTTCCAATTTGTTGCCACCACAAAAAGCGCAGCTATAAATATTTTCATACAAGTCTGTTTATCTATGATCTCTTTGGGGTACAAAACCAACAATGGTATGGCTGGATCAAAGGGCAGGCATTCTTTGATAGCC
>NC_058131.1:257752035-257769113 GCF_016433145.1 Gracilinanus agilis
GAGAGAGAGAGAGAGAGAGAAAGAAAGAAAGAAAGAAAGAAAGAAAGAAAGAAAGAAAGAAAGAAAGAAAGAAAGAAAGAAAGCTATATTGTATTTATCAATTACAAAAAGAAATGAAGAAACACAAATATTCTTAATCTATACTGTATTTAGATGAACTAAATTTTTTGGTCAGATTATTACATTGAACTTATTCTGAGGAAGTAACCGTGGCAATATGTATTGAAACTCCACTAGTGACTACCTCTAAGGACTGGAAATGGAATTCAGTCTCCTAATCAATCCATTCTCTAGCCTTCTGTTTGGCCTATTTGGATGCCAATCCAATCATAGTAGTATTTTCTGTGATCTTGCCTAGATCCCCAGGTCTTAAACCTGGGCCACAAACTTCCAAAGATCAGTAGAAGATTCAGATCACAACTAAGTTGGTCAGTGGCTTAGAGTTCAGGACATACTGGTGGGACTTGACAAGACCCCAAGGCCTGCCATTGCCACTGGCCATTCCATGCTTTTGGTAACCCAGCCAAAGCCAATACTAGCAGACCACTGGAACAGCATTGTAGATTAGGTGGAATACAGATTGGACAGGGGTGGGGAAGGAAGAGGGGAAATTAGGGAGGAGACCAATGAATAAATTTGGTAAACCTTCTTTTTGTAGGAACTTGGCAAGAGGCTGCCACATTCCACAAGCGCTAACTCAGCTGTCACTCTGAATGTGGAGCTTTTACTCAGAGTAATATTGCCATTGATTAATGATGTACCTAACCATGATGTCTGGGTAAGAAATACATGAGCATGAGAGCCAAGCCCAAACCAAAATCGCATCGAGGAGGAAAAAGTCAACAAACACTTTAGAGAGGTGAAAGGCTGGATGAAGGAACATTAGCATTTTACTTCTTCTTTCCATTAACCTCTTGTGTACTGACAAGCCAAAAGCAGAGCCTTCTTAGACAGATGGTGGAAAATTTCTATTTAAAGGTTCACTTATTCATTCATTTAAAAATACATTTATTAACTACTTACTGTGTGCAGGGCACTATGCTAGAAACTGGGAATAACCTTTAGGCCTGGTAGTCTTTGGGAGATTGTGAACTGGATCTAGGGTTTCATAGAGTTAACCCTAGCAACACAGAATATATTTTTGTGGCAGGTGGCTCAACTAGATTATTTAAGTAGAAAGGTTAGTTCATTTCATCTAGGTCAGTGTGAGAGGCCATTCAGTGGTGGATAAAACAATATTTAGAGAAGCACAATCCTTTATCTTATCGAATTTAGAGTCTAGTGTGAGAATAAGGCAAAGACATATATACATACATCTATATGCATATATTATATATAACATATATAATGGATATGTAGTATGTCACATAATTGTAGGTGACACTTTCGGACTTTTCTACTAAATTATATTCCTGTTGTTTTCTGTGTTGGTAGAGGGAATTCCTACATAACTAATTCTTCACATTGATTAAATCACAGATTCATCATGTATTCTAGTATGTGATACCCTCTTGAGCTACAAGATAAAATGCGGTCCTGTCCTTTGACTAGCTGGTTCCCTTATAACTTCCATTTTAAGGAAATTGCCCAGACCACCCACGTCTTCATTCCTCCCCCAGCTCCACTCCTGACTTGCTGGACTCTTCTCTACCATGCTCCTATGTGGGCACCTTCCTCCATTTATCACCAACCCTTTTGGTGTTCTTTTATGTGCCATCTCCCCCCATAAGAATGTAAGCTCCTTGAGGTCAGGGATTGACTTTCTTTCTACTTGTATTTGTACTTCCAGTACTTAGACCAGGACCTGGCACAAAATAAGTTTAATAAATACTTTTTGATTTGACTTGAGAGCTGAAGGGAGAAGACACTACTGATAGCCTTGTATCAGAGACGACGTTAGGGAGATACTGATATTTGATAAGGATTTTAAAGGATGGGTAGGAATTTAGGTTGGAAGGGAGAGCTATCTAACAATGAGTACATTATCAAAGGATATTAATAAAGATCTCAAAAGATAATTTTCAGTTTTTGAACAGCCTTGGGAAAGACTACTCCAAAACACTTAGATTAAAAGAAAAAGGGACAGCCAGGTTGTTCAGTGGATAGCACACCAAGCCTAGAAACAGGAGGTGTTGGGTTCAAATTTGGCCCCAGACACTTCTTAGTTATGTGACTCTAAACAAGTCACTTAACCCCAATTGCCTGGACCTTACCACTCTTCTGTCTTGGAACTGAATACTAGTCTTGATTCTAAGACAGAAGATAAAGGTTTAAAAACAAAGAAAGAAAGAGGTTTTACTTCATGCCAGAAAATTGGCAAAGATATATAGATATAGATATGGATATGGATAAAAGATAAAATAGAAATGGTCAAAGGGTCTAGGGGAAGACTAGAATGATACACTAACTGTCCCTTGACTCTAGAATACTCTCTCTTCCCTTCAACTTCATAGAATCCTTGACTTCTTTTAAAACTCAGCTTAAATGTAAACTTTTGCATTAGATTTTTCCTAGTCCCAGCTGCTAATGTTTTCCCTTCTAAGGCTAAGTTACATCTACTATTTATGAAAGAATAATTATAAAGCACTTAGCACAGTGCCTGGCACATAGTAAGCACTATAGATATGTTAGTGTTATGGTGATGATGATGATAAAGATGACGTATTTTATCAGTATCTATTTAAATACATGTTATCTTCCCTATTAGAATGTTGACTCCCTAAAGCAGGGACTGTTTTTGTTTTTCCTTTGTATCCAAACCACTTACTACATTGCCTGGCATATTGTAAGCTCTTAATAAATGTTTGTTGGTCTGCTGATTGATTTGTGAATCTGTAAATTAGTTCAATCATTCTGCAAAACAACTAGAATTATGCTTTACAAAAGTGAGCAAAATATCCATATCTTTTGACCCCGAAATCCCACTGCTTAGCATATGCCTAAGGAAAATAAATACAGAAACAAAGGTGCCGTTTATGCCAAAATATTCATAGCCACACTTATGATAGCCAAGAAATGGAAACAAAATAGATGCACACCAAATGGAGATGGGATAATCAAACTGTAGTATATGAATGTAAAGAAATATTACTATGAAATATTACTATTCTTGTATTCATTGCCTATAATAATGTAATGAGCTATAACTATATTCTAAGAAATAATGAATGTGAAAAATCTAAAGAACCATAAGAAAACTTGTGAGCTGCTGTATGAAATAAGCAGAACCAGGAACACAATATAAACGACTACAGCAATGGAGTCTAGATTAATTAGAAATAAAAATTAGATTACTATATGATTAGAGTTATTAATTGTGATATCAGAGAAGAGTTGAAATCCTTATCTATTGCAGAAATTAGTTTGAAATGTGGAATCTATTTCCAGACTCAATTGTGAGTTGGTTAGTTTTCTTAAAATGCTTTATTTTTTTCCTTTTAAAAAATTGTTGGGGACAGCCAGGTGATTCAGTAGATTGAGAGCCAGGCCTAGAAATGGGAGGTCCTAAGTTCCAATCTGGTCTCAGACATTTCCCAGCTGTGTGACTCTGGGCATGTCACTTAACCCCCATTGCCTAGCCCTTACCACTCTTCTGCCTTAGAACCAGTACAGAGTTTTGATTCTGAGATGGAAGGTAAAGGTTTAAAAAAAACTGTTGTACTAGACCAAAGCAAAATAAAGTAGTAATGTATACCAGCAAGTCTCTACCATAAAAAAGCAATGTCACCCCAAAAGACATGTTCCCAGACTCTCGGTTACCAATATGCATTACTACCTATCAGATTATTTTTTCCAAACTTTGATATCCCCAGCTTTAGACTATTATTACCAAATTTCTTTCCTACTTCCAATCTAACTCTTGAATTGATTACCTATCAAATGGTTTGGTCTGCCAAAGCCTGGCCCTTGGATTTGGTTCCCAACCACTTCTGCCTCAAGTCAGCAAAACTTCCTGATAGTGACTGGGATCTCTTCAGAAGGGTTTTCCTCACCTCAGGCACAGTTAATTGTCCCTAAACACCAAAACAAGTAGGCACTATTCTCTGGGGAAAAGAGGTTTGACACATACAATCTAGTTGAAATTATTTACACCTAAAAGATAACTAACATTTTAGGTTCTTATGAGCAATCAAAACAGTAAATACTCTTAAGAGTTCAGAAGAGGGAAATATCACTGTGCAGTTCAGGATACTGGGAAGACCCTAAAGGAAGTGCAATTTGAGCTAGATCTTGAAGGAGGAAAAAGTCAAGCTTTCCTAGAACCTTGCATAGATATCATTCCCTGGGGTCTTGTTATAGTTATCATAAATGAGACCTTGATATAATACTTGTTATTCTTCTTAGATTTTATATAATTAAAACTCATTGTACAGGCCACAACCCAATCCATGTAATGCTGAACTCAAAGACATAGCAGTTTATATTATAGTCAGGTTCTCCTGTGACTTGGTGCTAACTGAAAGTCATTTTGTTTTTAAACTCCTATGTCCAAGAACAAAGAGCAGGTTCTAGAGGAAGCTGGCCTCTAGGGATAGAGTATTGAAAATGGAGTCAAAGGGAGTGCCTGGTTTTCCTATGCCATATGGCAACTCCATTCTATCATGTCTCAAGGGCTGCTTTCTTAGGTAGGTCTCATGGGGGTAATATTCATCCTTCTATTGAAGACTAGGATGAAAGCTTAGCTGTATAAATGGGCAAAGATGGAGTATGATGGGAACTGTGCCCAACATATGGAGATTCCATTCTGAGGATGAGTGAGGTTCGTTCCCAGAGTATGTGGAGAAAAGGTACAGGATCCTACTAGTTCTTTGAGGTTTACTTCCTTTGCAGCTCTCTTCCTCTCTCTTTTTTTCTTTTTGTATTGGCCACCTTCCCTTTCTCTTTCTTTCATCTTCCCCTTTTCTCTGTATATATCTCTCCTCCTTTCTTTATCCTCCTCTCCCTTGTTCTGTCTTTTTTCTGTCTCTTACTTTTTCCTTCCTCTCTTTCTTATCTCTATTTCTTTCCTTCATTCTAATTCTTTCAGTCCCTTTCTCTCCATCTCTCTGTCTCCTTGTGACTCTCTCTGTCTCTCTCTCTCTTCAATGTACCCACATACAACCCAAGATATATGTAAGCTGTGTTTCCTATTCTAGTTTGTAAATCCAGTAACCAAACCAGGGCCACTTCTGGGTGGTCCCAGTAAAATTCCTGAAAACCATTCAGAGGCCAGAGTGAGGACAGTCACAATAAACATCATGACTGCTTTGACAAGACACGAGGTAGTTGAACTAGATGATTTCTAAGGTCGGCTCCAACTCTAAAATTCTTTGATTTGATGACAACTAAAGATCATTTTTTGAAGCAAAAGAATGTTTTAAAACAAGCCCTACTGCTCCTTCTTTTCATTTTATTGTCCTTCATCCTCATTCCTCATTCACTCCACTTCCTGGTCCAAAAAAATAGAATGGCTGGCACTCAAGGCCAACAGGCTTAGACTCCTGGGAGTGACTCACAGACAAGCTTCCTGGTTTTCAGAACATGGCCTGGGGCTGCTGACCAAATTGATCAGATCTGAACCCAAGAAAAAGAAGGCCAGACCCCCATCCTGAGCCCACACAGGCATATGGTTTCATTTTGTTGGCTCAGATACTATGTGGGTAAATACTGGCATTTCAGAGACCCAGGGGCTCCTCCTGCCACTGACTTGAGCTAGATGTTGCATTGGCGGGCAATGGAGCTCAATCCACACAACCCAGCCCCATTGTACATGGAGCCCAGTCTCTCATCCCCTCCAAAATCCAATTTTTCATCCTCTCGGTACAATATAGCAAAATGTAATCTGTTCTCCTAAGACCCTTATATTAATCTCCCCTTATAATATCTGGCCCCACCTTGCTACATCCACAAACATGACCTGATTACTCCTTAGCTTTGCCCCTCAAATGTCATTTTGCATTCTAGTCAACATAAAAGAAAGGAGAAAAATGCATAGAAGCACAAAATGGTGAGGTAGAGGATTTCAGGAATGAGAATGAAAAAATGGAGACCAAATATCCTATGGTGTGATGCCTTAAGCTCTTTATTCAGTTAAGTGAAAGTTTATTAAATAGTTGTGTACTATGCTAGGCAATGGGGTTGCAAAAGCAAAGATGAAATAGTCCCTGTCTTCAAGGAGTTTACATTCTACTGAGATAATAAAGAATATGTATTTGAATGAGCAACTACAAAATTATATCCAAGATAAATACAAAGCTACTTGGTTAAGGATGACAATTGTGGAAATCAGAGGAGGTCCATGTGGTACTTGAGCTGAGCCTAAAAGAAAACTAGGAACTCTGCAGGTAGGTGTGAGGAAAGAGGATGGGAGAGAGCATTGAAGACAGCTTAATCCCAAGCACAGAGATGGGAAATGGAATTTCATTGATGAGGAATAGTAAGTGGGACAACTTGTCTAGAACACAGAATGTAAAGAAGAGAGTAGCATGGTAAAAGTTTGGGAAAGATAGACAGGAGTCAGATTGTAGAAGGCCTTAAATGCCAAACAGAATTATAAGTATTTTATCCTAGAAATTTCTCAAGCAAGGGATTGACAGAGTCTTAGACTTGAGCTTTAGGAATATCATTTTGGTAGATGTGTGGAGAATGGATTAGGAAGAAGATAGATATGAGTCAGACTAATTTCTCTTGCGGGGCAGCTGGGTGGCTCAGTGGATTGAGAGCCAGGCCTAGAGACTGGAGGTCCTAGGTTCAAGTCCGGCCTCGGACACTTCCAGCTGTGTGACCTTGGGCAAGTCACTTGACCCCTATTGCCCACCCTTACCACTCCTGGGCCAAGGACGGTCCCTAGCCCGGATGAAAAAAGGAGGAGGGTTGGGCGTGGGGCTAGCAACCCCACCCTGTAAAAAAAAATAAAAACAAAAAAACAAAAAAACTACATCTGCTAAAGAAACTGCAAACTAAAGTAGGGGCAGCTGGGCTAGCTCAGTGGATTGAGAGCCAGGCCTAGAGGCGAAAGGTCCTAGGTTCAAACCTGGGCTCAGACACTTCCCAGCTGGGTGACCCTGAGTGACCCATTGCCTACTGGTTGTGGCCCTATGCTCCTAGAATGGAGTCCCAGGATAAAAAAAAAAAAATTCTCTTGCAATAGTCTAGGCCAGTGATGGGCAAACTATGGCCCACAGACCAGATGCAACCCCCTGAAATGTTCTATCCAGCCTAGCGACATTATTCCTAATCTGATGAATACAATGAGAAGGATACAATACAATGAAACTTCGAAAGACTTGCCTTAGAAACAGACCTACAGATGAGCATTTCCTTTCCTTTGGCCCCCTCTTTAAAAAGTTTGCCCATCGGGGGCAGCTGGGTAGCTCAGTGGATTGAGAGTCAAGCCTAGAGAAGGCAGGTCCTAGGTTCAAATCCGGCTTCAGACACTTCCCAGCTGTGTGACCCTGGGTAACTCACTTGACCCCCATTGCCTACCCTTACCAATCTTCCACCTATAAGTCAATACACAGAAGTTAAGGGTTTAAAATAAAAAAAAATTAAAAAAAATTAAAAAGTTTGCCCATCATTGGTCTAAGCAACAGACAATAATATCCTGAAGAAGGATGGTGGTCATGTTCAAGGAGAGAAAGGGGTGGATAATTGATAAAACTTTGGAAACTAATTAGATATAGGCTAAGGGGGAGTGGGAAGGAGAAGGAGCTGAGTGTGACTCTCAGGTTGTAAACCTGGATGACTAAAAAGATCATTGTTTCCTCAAAAGATGAAGAGGGGAAGGTTTTTAGAGAAAAATCATGAGTTCTATGTTGGATGTGTTGACCTTGAGATGCCTATTGGATGTCCAGTTGGAAATGCCCAATAGATAGTTAGTGAGGTATGACTTGTGTTCAGGAGAGGGACTGGGGCTAGAGATATAAAACCAGGGACTATCTGTATTGAGATTATAAATGAACCCATAGCAACTAATAGGTTGCCAATATAGATATGTGGAAAGAGAAAGCGAAGATAAGGCCCAAAATAAAGCTCTGTAATACATCCCTGGTAAAATGGGATAGCAAGTATTTAGAGAAAAAGAATGAGGAGAAGAAGCTTGATAGGGTAAGAAGAGAACAATAAAAAACAGTGTCAACAGAGAATATCCAAGAGAAATGAATGTCTAATACTCAAATATCTAAAAGAAGATGGGAAGAATAAGAATGAGAAAGGGGAAGAAAAGGGAAGAATGAGAAAAGACCATCAGACTTGACAATTAAGAGATTATTGGTAACCTGAAGGAGAATCATTACAGTTGAGTGATCAGGGCCACAAAAACCAAATCTTCACAAAGCATCTACAAATCCCTATACAGATATCATTGATCTAATAGAGATGAAAGATCTCTAGCCTTTAGTGTCAAAAACAAAGCTATGAAATGCCTATAGAACATGTGATAATTGAACACATAAGTATGACCAAACTAAGTTTTGTAACTGTAAAATTCTATATGAGTGAAAGAGATTATTGCTATAAGCACCACTATGGATAAATTAGATTAAGTGCAAATCCCTGTGAGCTTCTTGGGAGAAGATACCATGTAAATCAAAGCTTGTTTTTTATGGACACAGGACGTGGATACAGGAATGTGTTTGTAAAGATACATTGAGTAATCAGCCATTTTATCCAATTGTTGTTGAAGGTACATATGAGAGGAGGCAGCAAGATGGCTCAGTGGATAGAAAGCCAGACTTAGAGACAGGAAATCTTGGGTTCAAATCTGGCTTCAGAGACTTCCTAGCTATGTCACCCTGGGCAAGTCATTTAAGCCCTATTGTCTAGCCCTTACCATTCTTCTGCCTGGGAACTGATACTTGGTATTGATTCTAAAATAAATGGTAAGTGAAGGAAGGAAGGAAGGAAGGAAGGAAGGAAGGAAGGAAGGAAGGAAGGAAGTTATATAATACATTTCTCAAGCTCAGGTGTAACAGGCATGACTCTTGATTCAATTCAATGCTCGTTCTTTTATGCCATGTCACTTTAGCCAGATGATGTGGGGAAGTTTTTGAGGGCCCCTGGACTGCACCCTATCTTGCTGAACTACCTGGAAGAATAATCGACATGTCTTCAGTCTAACCCTGAGCGACTCATCTCTCCTCTTCAACTAACCAAGATCTGGTAGGATCTGCCAAGTAAAGGGCCTCCTTCCATCTGTGAGCCAGCAACAACTACCTTGGCAGCACTGAAGTCTATCAAAAGCATCCAAACACCCAAATATGCAGACAGTAATAAAAATAGCTATTTTCCCAATGAGTTTAACTTTAGGAGGGCTAGAGTAACTATTCAGAGCATTTATTAGACTTTTACAGATTGGTTTATTACCACTGTAAATAAGAAATAAAGAATAAGAAATAAATCACACTATTAGCAGTCAGAAGCTTTCAAAGGTTTTGATATTTGATATCTTTTTTATTTTTTATTAGAAGGGCTGTTCTGAGAATATATGCTCCCCACTCTGTCCAAATTTTGCTAAATGTGGATGCCAGAGGTTGGCCTAAAGCCTTAGGAAACATTGTGCAGTGTTTCATGCAGCACTTAGGGTACCTAGTGGTGATAGGACCAGTGTTTCCAGAGTCTACTTCTTTCCTCCGACCCTCAACATGGATAGACTATCTAAAAAAAGACAAAACTCTCAGCTTCCCTGGCTCGCTTTCTTCTCCAAACAGCCCAGTCACTATGAGATGTGCCCAGGATAATTAAGTGGCTCTGGCTTTTTTGATGCAACTTCTTGGTCATCTGGGGCCATAAAAAGTTCTAGCCACCTGGAAACGGTGCCTCTTAGACTTTATAGGTACCTAAAAACGTGGGGAGTTATCATATTTGATAAGCTACTGACTAGACAAGTTTCCAGATGGAGACCTGATGGAGAAGCCGAGTGCCACTGTTTTTATGGCTTTTCTTCATTTTGTTAGGGCAAAGCAAACTTCTTTTTGTAAATTTCCAGTGATTTTTGAGTGCTTCATTTCTTTCCAATATCAAAACTGAACTAAGAAGGTGATGATGCTAGAACTACACCTGCAATACTGATATTTCCCACCCTTGGCTCCTCCCTGATCCCTGCACATCCTGATGATTTTATTCCACAATTCCTGAATATCACCAAGGCTGAAAGCAACATGGTATTTTAAAACAAAAGGCATTTGCTGGAAGTAGAATGAAAGGCAAACACCAAGCAGTTAACTAACTATCCATTTCCCACAGCTACTACCACCTCACATGTGTCTCCTGGGAAGCTCTGATCTCTGGATTTCTGCCAGCTCTGTAACACTACAGGGACCACAAACCTCAAGTCATTCACAGCAAGGTTTCAGATTATTCCTCCAGAAGAAGCAGTAGCAGCAGCCCTGGATGAGCTGAGTTTTCTCAGCATGGCTCTATAATCTAAGGATACTCAGTCAAGACAGAGACTAGAAAGCATAGTTGGTTTTTTGGCACAGCAATCAGATGAACAGGACATGAAGTGAAGGTCAGATCCCAACACTATATCTTCCCTCTCCAGGTTTGTCACTCACACTAGAACCACCATCTGATCTCACTGGAAGATAACCATGTTTCTTTCAAATTAAGCACCATAAAAACTGCTGACCCCTCAATCAATCAACTAATCAATAAACAATTTTAAGTGCCTGCTATGTTCCAGGTACTGTAATAAGCACTGGGGATACAAAAAGAGGTCAAATATAGTCCATGCTCTCAAGGACCTCATAGTCTAACCTTCCACAGAGGTTGATGAGAGATATAGTTCCTAAAAAGAATATTAAGTAAATATATATCCCTAACACTCATATTTTCTCTTTTATTACTCTCACTTTTGCCTTTCTTTCCCTTCTCTCAATTCCCTTTCTCTCTCTTCTTGTCTTTGTCTATCTTCCTATCTGTTTGTTGATCTTTTTTTGCCCCTTCTTTTTCAGAAAAATTAAAATGAAAAGCAGGAAAAAATAAAAAGAATGGACATCTCATTACTATATTTGGCATTGATTTTTTAAATTCAAAGATATTTTATTTTCCTAATTACATTTAGCAATAATTTTCAATGTACATTTTCTAAAATTAGAAGGTCTAAATTATCTCCTTCCTCCCTTCCCTCCTCCTACTCAGAAATAGTAAGCATTTTGAGCTGGGTCATACATATATTATCATGCAAGACACACTTCCATATTGGTCATTGTTGTAAGAGCACTCTCATACAAAGCCAAAACCCTCCAAATAAAATCATAAAGAAGCTGAGGTGAAAAGTAGTATGCTTTGATCTGCATCTGACTCCAATAGTTCTTTCTCTGGTGGTAGATAGCAATCTCCATCATAAGTCCTTCAGATTGTCCCAGATCATTGCATTGCTGAGAATAGTCAAGTTTTCACAGTTGATCATCATACAATATTGTTGTTACTGGATACAGTGTTTTTCTGGTTCTGCTTATTTTGCTCTGCATCAGTTTGTGTAGATCTTTCTAGCTATTTCTAAAATCATCCTGCTTATCATTTCTCATAATACAATAGTATTCTAACACCAACACTTACCACAATTTGTTCAGCCATTCCTGAATTGATAAACATTCCCTCAATTTCCAATTCTTTGTCACCATAACAAGAGCTGCTATAAATATTTTTGTACACGCATGTCCCCTCCCCTTTTTTATAATTTCTTTGGGATATAGATCCAAAAGTAGTATTACAGGATCAAAGGATATGATGAATTTTTTGAGCCCTTAGGTATAGTTCCAAATTGCCCTCCAAAATGATTGGATCAGTTCACATCTCTACCATAATTCATTAGTGTCCTGAAAAGATATCACTATCTTTTACTGTCATATTGGCCAATCTGATGGGTGTGAGGTGGTATGTCAGCATTGTTTTAATTTGTATTTCTCTAATTAAGAGTGAATTAGAACATTTTTCATATGATTATTGATAGCTTTGATTTCTTTATCTGAAAATTGCTTGTTCATATCCTTTGACTATTTGTCAATTGGGGAATGGCTTGTATTCTTACAATTTGACTAAAATCTCTATAGATTTGAAAAATTAGACCTTTATCAGAGGAATCTGTTATGAAATTTTTCTCAGCTTGTTGTTTCCCTTCTAATACTGGCTGTATTTGTAATTGGCACTGATTATAATAACATTCATCAACATTAATTAATTTGGTATCATTAATGGAAAAGAACCCATAAAAGCATTCTCCAGTAAGGTCCATAGAAATAAGATTCCTTAGGAATTCCCTCATAAAGCTATTATAGTTTTAAGCTATATTTTATTTTTTTTAATAATTTTTTTATTTTTAGAAAAATTTTTCATGGTTACATAACTCATGTTTTTACTTTCCCCTTCACCCCCTCAACCCCCCACCCCCCTCCGCTGTAGCTTATTCGCATTTCCACTGGTTTTTATTATGTGTGGTCAGTCAAGACTTCTTTACACATTATTGATAGTTACATGGGTGTGGTCTTTTCAGGTCTACATTCCCAATCATGTCCTCATCAACCCAAGTGTCCAAGCAGTTGTTTTTCTTCTGTGTTTCTACTAGTGTAGTTCTTCCTCTGAATGTGGGTAGTGTTCCTTTCCATAAATCCCTCAGAATTGTCTTGGGTCATTGCATTGCTTCTAGTACAGATGTCCATTACATTCGATTTTACCACAGTATATCAGTCTCTGTGTACAATGTTCTTCTGGCTCTGCTCCTTTCACTCTGCATCAATTCCTGGAGGTCTTTCCAGTTCACATGGAATTCCTCCAGTTTATTATTCCTTTGAGCACAATAGTATTCCATCACCAACAGATACCACAATTTGTTCAGCCATTCCCCAACTGAAGGGCATATTGCTTTCCAGTTTTTTGCCACCACAAAGAGCGCAGCTATAAATATTTTTGTGCAAGTCTGTTTATCTATGATCTCTTTGGGGTACAATCCCAGCAATGGTATGGCTGGATCAAAGGGCAGGCATTCTTTTATCGCTCTTTAGGCATAGTTCCAAATTGCCATCCAGAATGGTTGGATCAGTTCACAACTCCACCAGCAGTGCATTAACGTCCCAATTTTGCCACATCCCCTCCAACATTCATTACTCTCCCCTTCTTTCATTTTAGCCAATCTGCTAGGTGTGAGGTCGTACCTCAGAGTTGTTTTGATTTACATTTCTTTAATTATTAGAGATTTAGAACACACTCTGGCTACCTATCGAGGCTTTACAAAAGCTGAGGAAAAGGAAAGGAAAATATATACCCAACTGAATGTAAAAGTCTAGAGAAGAGCAAGGAAAAATAAGAAGGGTTTCTTAAATGATTAGTGCAAAGAAATAGAAGAAAACAATAGAATGGGGAAGACAGGAAATCTCTCCAAGAAATTTAGAGATATCAAAGGAATATATCATATAAAAGTGGGCAAGATAAAAAACAAAAATGGAATGCACTTAACAGAACTAGAAGAGATAAGAAAGATGTGAAAAGAATATAGAGAAGAACTATACAAGAAAGGCCTTACAACACTGATAACCATGATGTGTGGCTACTGATCTAGAACCAGACATCCTGGAGAAAGAAGTCAAGTGGGCCTTGGAAGCACTGACAACAATAAAGTTAGTGGAGATGATGGAATTATAGCTGAGCTATTTAAAATCCTAAAAGTTTATGCTGTTAAAGTTTTGTACTCAATGTGCCAGTAAATTTGGAAAACTCCATAGTGGGCACTAGTTTGGAAAAGATCGGTTTATGTCCTAATCTTAAAGAAGAGTAATACCACATAAGGTTCAAATAACCAAACAGTTGTGCTCATTTTACACACTAGAAAAGTTCTGCAAGCTAGGCTTCAGAAATATGTCAACCAAGAATTATCAGAAATTCAAGTTGGTTTTCAAAGAGCCAGAGGAACTAGAGAACACATTGCCAATATTTGCTGATTATGGAGAAAGCGAAGGTCTTCCAGAAAAACAGTTACTTCTGTTTCATTGACTACCCTAAAACCTTTGACTGTGTGAATCACAATAAAATATGGCAAATCCTCTAAGAGATGGGAGTACCAGAGCATTTTACTTATCTTCTGAGGAACTTGTATGTAGGTCAAGAAACATTAGAACTGGACATGAAACAACTGATTGGTTTAAGATTGGGAAAGGAGAATGCCAAGTCTGTATATCATCATATTTATTTAACTTATGTGCATAGTACATCATGTGAAATGCCAGGGTGGATGAATCAAAAGACAATTAAGGTTGCTGGGAGAAATATCAACTATCTCAGATATGCAGATGATACCACTCTAATGGCAGAAGGTGATAAAGAATTAAAAAGCCTCTTGGTGTGGGCAAAAGAAGAGAGTATAAAAGCAGGCTTAAAGCTCAACATTGAAAAAAACAAGATCATGGCCACCAGTCTCACCACTTCCTAGAAAATAGAGGGAGATGAAGCAGAAATAGTGTCGGATCTTATATCCTTGGGTTCATAGATCACTGCAGATGGCAAGTGTAATAATGAAATTAAAAGACACTTGCTCTTTGGAGGAAAGCTAAGGCAAATCTAGATAGCATACTAAAAAGCAGACATTACCTTGCAAATAAAGGTCCATAAAGCTGTGTAATTAGAATTTGCTCCCCAGAACTCTCTCTCCCAGGATCCCATTTACATGTCTACATTTTGTAACTAATGAAGGGAAGTTATAAGTTTTGTGTAGCTCTGCCCTCTCTCTCTCTTTTCCCATGAATGCAGCTGGTGGAGGTTGGGTGAGTACCAGGCAGGAGAAGTTTACTCATGTGGTCATACTTAAGTTTTGTATTTTGTTCTTTTATTTCTTCTACTTGAAGTGATTATTAATAAATCTTATAAAATATAATACTTGGAGTTATTGGATATTAATTTAAATCTTACATTGTTGGAGACCATGAAGGGATAGAATACTTGATCTTTTTTTTTAATAGCCTTTGAGTAAAGATATGGAGTAGATTATTTTGGAAAAAACCTGTTTCTTTCCTGCCACAGCCTTTTCACTCTTTCCCTCCTGAGGACTCTCTTCGGTGCTGGGGACCCACCCATGAGAGGAGCTGAGCCTGCTACCCACACACTGTGGCTCTTGAACACACTGACTCGGGGTCCTGTGTGTATGGTAAAGTATGAATTTCCGTTTCCCCTATATTACTAACAGCTGAGTGGCTAGCACTGGCCCCCTGCCTCTCCCCCCCCCCCATGCGGGTCTCAAGTGTGTGGTAGCAGCTAAGATGGCTTTTAGACCACTGCACACACCCTGTGTTCCACCATGCATAGAGCAGCCCTTTCCATGCTGACCAGTCCCACCCCCCCCCTTCTAGCTTCTAAGTCAATTTTAAGCTGACCCTGGGGATATTCATGCTCCTGGCTGAGAGAACAGAAATTGAGGGGTTAGCCCACATGGGGGTCTCCCGGGCCATCCTCTAGACCCTAATACCAAGCATAGCATGAGGGTAGCTAGTAGCTCAGTGTATTTAAAGCCAGATTTTTGGAAATTAGCCTCTGGTTTCCTGACCCAAACATCAGGTAGAACCTGTAGTCTATACTCAAATATGCTTTTGTTCTCTCTGGTGTTTTTGCCCTATAAGGAATTAAATTTAGGGGTTTGACTAAAATATGAGAATTCCAAATTAATATTGTGGGCATCAATTAAAAAATTTTATAGCTCAAATCAAAATGACTTTTATTTATAGAAGTGGAAAAAGTAAAAGTAGAGAAATGTAAGAAGAGGGTCGAGAAAATGTCTAACCTATCACACTAAATGTTGCCCTCATGTCCAGCTCAGCCCCAGCAGGGCTCATTAACCCTCAGCCAGAGGACCTGGTGATGGCTTTACCAGTGGTTTCCAAACTTTTTTGGCCTACCACCCCTTTTCCAGAAAATATATTACTTAGTGCCCCCTGTCACATACTATCACCACCCCCTTACAGTTATTCACCACCCCCAAATGTACCTGTGGCCATCACCGCCCTCCTGGATTGCTGCAGCACCTACCAGGGGGTGGTGGTGCCCACTTTGGAAATCACTGGCTCATATAAAGGTTCTAGCAACTCAACCTCCCTCAGGAGAAGGAGGTCTCTCCAGAACTATTCTCTCCAGAAGCCAGGAAGGGAAGGCCAGCTACTCACTTACCCAAGAAGAAGTCCAAAGGAGAAGATCCAAGAGCCAAGGTCCCAAGTCGAAGCTGAGGTCCAAATCCAAAGCCACCTCCAAGAGGCAAGTCCCCAGCCGAAGCTCCAAACCGAAGATTCAAGCCCAAGACCTCTTGGACAAGAAGTTCAGGACTTTTTATAGTCAGTTTTCCATATTACTACCTGTCCCTTCCCCTCTTTACAGGGACTAATCACAACTTCCAAATTTTGCCTAGCACTGCCTAAGGGGGCAGTGTCTTTGGGATCCACGTCTCATCTTCTGAGGGTGTAACTCTTATCAAAAGATTCACAATTTTCTGACCGATTGTTAAAAGTGTGGAGCTCTCCGAGTAAGTGATTTGTGAACTACCTTACTTAGTGTTAAGTAGGGGTGGTTAAGTTTTTGGTTGATTAATTTAAAATAGACAAAGAGAATAATAAATTTCCTTTCACAGTCTCTAGGGGAGAGGGGAAGGAAGAATACTATTCCAAACCTCTTAATTAACTCCTGAGGTTTTTTTTTACCTTTAAGAAAGTGTGTTTTGTTTTCCCTGTAATCAAAAGCCATAGAGCTTATCTGAGTAGAAACGATGCTACCAAGCATGGTTCAAATTCTAAGGGAAAAGTTTACTCCTTCCCTAAAACAGTTTTTGTTCAGAGAATTTTAATGAGTTAGAAAAGCTAATAAGTTCAGATTGGCTCTGTTTAATACTGTTCTTGGCTGTGTTTCTGTTTATTGGACATTTTACACTTTATTTCTTTCTCCTCAAAAATAAACAACAGAAAGCTAGCCTGCTTAAATTACAAACTCAAATGGACAACTTTGAAAAAATATCTAGTGATCTAAAGATTCAGATGGAAAATTTTTCTCTATCTAAGCCCTCCCCCTCTACTCCTCAGGTCGATTTCCTTCTCTCTTGCCTTCTGCAACTTCTAGCTGCCCCACCCCTATCC
>NC_058131.1:257769613-257801589 GCF_016433145.1 Gracilinanus agilis
TATTCATGTATAAATATATATAAAAGTATATATTTTTATACATATATAATTTTTATTATAAAACAATGGTAGAAATTTATTAGACTCGAACAGTTTTCTTAAAAAAGAATTATATAAGATAATTTTATCTATTTATTTATTTAAGGGACTTTTCCTAGATCAAACAGATATACTAGTAGAGCAGAACTGGTTCCAAACCCAGACTTCTCAAATCCAAGTCCAATTTTATTCCCATCATACCACAGTGCCTCTCACTTTCTCAAATTGTGTGTTGCTTGGAGTTGAATGCCTGTGATCCCTAAGAAAATAATTCGCTCCACTCTCAGAAAAATAGCTCCATTTTCCAGGAAGACTTTAGATAAAACAACAACAAAAAACAGCAGTGCATTTTTTGTCCATTTTTTAAAAAATTATTTTTTATTCTAGATGCTTTTGTTTATTTGTTTTGTTTCTTAAAAGAAAAGAACCTCTGCCCAGCAAGAATTCTTTAGGTGGCCACAATATATAAATAACAATACAAAGGAGTGGTTGTCCCCCTGGCAAGTGTAGCCAATTTAGGAAGACACTTAGTTCCCCTCCCACTGGGAGCAGGAGCTTAGCATTTTGTTCTGGTTGCAGCTGCGAGGCCTCAACTGTACCTGAAATGTAGTCAAGCAGGGCACTTTGAGCTGCTGCAACGAACCAGGAAGAGCAATAAACCAAGACCAGGAATAAGGCAGTGGCTTAAAATACCAGAAATTGGAAGAAAAGCTATACAGCCAGGGAGATAAATCTCTTTCTCTCATTCCAAGGGCCAGCTGCTGAAGTATTGTAACAAGACCCGCCAACAGAGTCAGCCTAGAGAGTATAAGCCCAAGGTAAGGGAAGAACCATAGAATAAGAGACTATCAAAATGTAGTTCATCAATTGTCTGAGTGAGAGGGGACCCTCTCTTGAAGAATATTCTTTTTTTTTTTTTTAAACCCTTAACTTCTATGTATTGGCTCCTAGGTAGAAGAGTGGTAGGGTGGGCAATGGGGGTCAAGTGACTTGCCCAGGGTCACACAGCTGGGAAGTGTCTGAAGCCAGATTTGAACCTAGGACCTCCTGTCTCTAGGCCTGACTCTCAATCCACTGAGCTACCTAGCTGCCCCCTCTTGAAGAATATTCTTGAAGAATAGACCTGGAAGATAAAACATGGAATCATTGAGCAGGAAGGGACCATAAAGTTCTATTCCAAGTGTTCAAATGTTCTCAATGTTTTTTGAGTCATGGACTCTGGCAGTTTGGCAGAGCCTGTGGACCCTTGTCAGAATATTGTTTTTAAGGGGGCAGCTGAGTAGCTCAGTGGTTTGAGAGCCAGGCCTACAGACGGGAAGGTCCTAGGTTCAAATGTGGCCTCAGACACTTCTCAGCTGTGTGACCCTGGGCAAGTTACTTAACCCCCATTGCCTAGCCCTTACCACTCTTCTTCCTTGGAGCCAATACACAGTATTGACTCCAAGACGGAAGGTAAGGGTTTAAAAAAAAAGAATATTGTTTTTAAATGCATAAAATAAAATGCACAGGATCATAAAGGAAACCAATTATATTAAAAGACAGTTAGTAAAACATAAAAAAAAAAGTTCACTGACCCCAGGTAAAGAATTCCTGATAATATAATCTCCTTATTTTATGGATGGGGAAATTGTCGCCCACAGGAAGTGTTTGGTCCAAGATCTCACAGTAAGTGAATGGCAGAACAGGGACATTGAAGCAAAGTCTCCTAACTCCTTTGATCTTTCTTCCATACAAGGAAATGGGTAAGATTTTGCTGCCTGTCCCATTTACTTTAAAAAAGCTTCCCAGTAGTATCTGAAAATAGGTTGGATCTACTGGGCACTCATTTTCACTATGGTCCCTGAAAGGCCCAGTTGCTGTTATCCTAAATGGAAATAACTGAAGTTTTAGAATCAGGAGATCTGGGTTTGAATCCCTTCACTAACACTTCTTAGCTGTGTGACTATGAACAAGTGACTTGGCAGAACCTCAGTTTTTCCATCTGTAAAATGAGGATAATATTACTAGCACTCACAGAGCTGTTGAAAGGAAAGTGCTTTGCAAACTTTATAGCAGTATAGAAATGTGAGTTATTATTATGGGCTGGGAACCAAAGTAAAAAACTGGGGGATTTATCATCTCACATCTCAGAGGGAGCACTAAAAGCCCAGACCACTGAAGAAATGGTACTATGGATAATTTTTTTAAATGTTTCAGACTAAGTACAATAGAGTATACTTTAATAGCTCCTTACTAATAAGCACTGGGGTAGCTAGGTGGTTCAGTAGATAGAGTGCCAGGCCTGCAGTCAAGAAGACTCATCTTCCTGAATTCAAGTCTGGCTTCAGACATGTATTGGTTGTGTGACCCAGGGCAAGTCACACTTATCCCTCTTTGCCTGAGTTTTGTCATCTGTAAAAAAATGAACTGGACATTTTTATATATTACCAACAAAGTCCAGCAGCAAGAGTTAGAAAGAGAAATTCCATTTAAAATATCCAAACTCCAAACGATATAAAATATCAGGTAATCTACTTGCCAAAGCAAAACACAGCAATTATATGAACACAGTCACAAAACACTTTACATGTAAATAAAACTAGATCTAAACAATTGGAAAAAATATTAATTGCTCATGGGTAGGCCCGATATAATATAATAAAATGACAGTTCTACCAAAATGAATTTATTCAGTGTCATACCAATCAAACTACCAAATAATTATTTTATAGAAGTAGAAAAAATAATAACAAAATTCATCTAGAAGAACAAAAGGTCAAGAATATGAAGGAAAGTATTTAAAAAAAATGAATGAAAGAGGCCTAGCAGTACCAGACCTCAAACAGTACTATAAAGCAATGATCATCAAAACAATCTGGTACTGGCTAAGGAATAGAATGGTAGATCAGTGGAGAAGATTAGATACACAACATATGTGGTAAATGACTTTAGATCCCAGCTTTTGGAATAAAAACTCACTCTTTAACAAAAAGCATTGGGAAAATTGGAAAACAGTATGGCAGAAGCTAGGTATAGACCAGTGATTCCCAAAGTGGGCGCTACTGCCCCCTGGTGGGTGCTGCAGCGATCCAGGGTGGTGGTGATGGCCACAAGTACATTTATCTTTCCTATTAATTGCTATTAAAATTTAAAAAAAAATTAATTTCCAGGGGGCTAAGTAATATTTTTTCTGGAAAGGGGGCAGTAGGCCAAAAAAGTTTGGGAACCACTGGTATAGACCAATATCTCACACATTATACCAAGATAAGCTCAAAATTGATATATGATTTAGATATAAAGAGTGATATCATAAACAAATTAGGGGAACACAGAATAGTTTACCTGGCAGACCTTTGGAGACAGGAAGAATTTATGAACAAACAAGAGATAGAGAGTTTTATAAGATATAAAATGAATAATTTTGATTACATTAAATTAAAAAGCTTTTGTACAAACAAAACCAATCTAATCAAGATTAGAAGAGAAACAACAAATCTGAGGAAAAGTTTTTATAACAAAGGTCTGTGATAAAAGTCTAATTTCTCAAATTTATAAAGAACTAAGTCAAATTTATAAGAATACATGCCATTCTCCAATTGACAAATGGTCAAAGGATAGGAACAAGCAAATTTCAGATGAAGAAATCAAAGCCATCAATAATAATATGAAAAAATGTTCTAAATCTCTCTTGATTAGAGAAATTAAAATGAAAACAACTCTGAGGTACTACCTCACACTTATCAGATTGACCAAAATGGCAGTAAAGGAAAATGGCAAATGTTGGAGGGAATGTGGCAAAATTGGGACATTAATTGCATTGCCGGTGCAGTTGTGAACTAATCCAACCATTCTGGAGGGCAATTTGGAACTATACCCAATGAGCTATAAAACTGTGTGTACCTTTTAATCTGATAATACCATTACTGGGTCTATAACCTAAAGAAATAATAAAAAAAGGGAAAGGATCTACTTGTACAAAGATATTTATAGCAGCACTTTTTGTGGCAGCAAAGAATTGGAAATTGAGGGAATATCCAACAATTGGGTAATGGCTGAACAAATTGTGGTACATGTTGGTGATGATATGATAAGAGAAATGGTTTCAGAAAAAGCTGGAAAGATCTGCGAGAAATGATGCAGAGTGAAATAAGTAGACCTGAGAGAAAGTTGTATGTAGTAACAATAGTATTGGATGATGATTATCTGAAACTTGACTGCTCTCACCAATGCAATGATATGATACTATCCTGAAAGACTTATGACAGGGAACACTATGTACTTCCAGAGAAAGAACTATTGGAATCATCTTTCGCATCTTCCAAATTACATGTAAAAACAGTTTCCAATATTTTAAAAAGAATATTGAGTATTGAATTCTCTTCTTTTCTCTTTTCCCCCAGTACCACCCTCATTGAGATGGCAAGAAATCTTGTATAGATTTTACATGTACAATCATGTTTCCATATTAATACTTTTGTGGAAGGAAACGAACAAAAAAAATTAAGGAAAAAAGTGAAAAAAGTTTGCTTTGGACTGGATTCAGATTTCATCAGTTCTTTCTCTGAAAGCAGATGGCATTTTTTTTAAAACATGAATCCTTTGGGACAGTTTTGGATCATTGTATTGCTGAGAATAAATTATTCACTATTGTTCATTGTACAGTATTCCTGTCACTGTATACAATGTTCTCCTGGTTCTGCTTATTTCACTCTGTTTCAGTTTATGTAAGTCTTTCCAGGTTTTTCTGAATTCCTACTGCTCATCATTTCTTAGAGCATAATAATGTTGAAAGCTATCCAACACCTCTAGACAATCTGATAAGAATGGTAAGAAAGTAATGGACATGGGAGATCTCTCTGTCAGCTCATGCTGCTGCTGCGTGTCTCACAATAAGCTTAGGTTTTTTTTTTTTTTTGTTTGTTTGTTTTTTATAATGTAAACCAAACCCAATTCACACACACACACAAAGGACTTCACAGTTGCGCAGTCAAGCCGAAGTTATGTCATGGTTTTACAAAGAATTTTCTTATGAAGATAATGCTGGATGAGAAAAAAGTCCCAAGGCTGAGTCTTATACCTTATTGGGAGGAAAAGCACCTGCTGGATGAGTCTTGTCTAACTTTTGTCCAGTTTTGACCTTGACTGTCTGAGAACAGTTTTGAGCTTAATTTTCTGCATTTCTATCTTAAAGAGAAACTGTTAACCTCTCAACTTCTCGGTTTGCTAAGAACTTAAAGCTTTCCAATGAGACTATAATGTTTTTTCAATAAGAAAAGGTGTGGATCTGTAAAGGAGTCAAAAGAGGAGTCTCAGATTTTTACCTATTTGAGACTCTGTTTCCCTTATAGGCCTCCCACATATTCCCCCTTTCCTTTTAAATTGAAGTGATTTATTATACAGCAAAAACTTATTAATGAGAGGAGTTACAGAGAGTGGTTACAACCATCATCTACAGAGATCTTGTAAACTACAGCAGGATCTGATGGGATTCACAGATTATACTGACAGACCATGTTTCTCTCTATTGCTCTCAACATCTGACAGATGAGAATACTGAGGCAAATGAGCTAAGTGACTTGTTCAGGGTCATCCAGTTAGTCAGTGTCTTAGGCTGCATTTGAACTCAAGAAGATGAGTCTTCCTGACACTAGGTTTGGTACTCTATCCACTTTGCTACCTAGCTGCTCCATGTAACAAGGTTATCAAGAGGACTATATTGGAGGCCAATTTCATCAAAAAAGTTTAACAAGTAACTACTGTTGAAGCCACTATTTAACTAATTGAAATACTGCCAAGATAAAAGGAGAAGCCAAGATTAAGAATTTATGTTTCTAGCACTAGCCAGAGGAGACATTGTACTTATTCTAATGACTAAAACCAATAATCAAGACAGAATTATCCCTAGAGTGAAGCTCATTTATAAGCTCATTAAAGTCAACATAGTTTGGCAAGTTTCAGCTCCCTTTAGTGGAATTCTATTGTAACTAAACAATGTTCTAAATTGTCATTTCTTCAACCAACCAACCAACTTTTATTAGAGGCCTATTATTTGGCAGAAATGAGCTACAAAGACAAAAATGAAAACATTCCCTGACCCCAAGAAACTTACTTCCTATAGAAGGAGTCAACATGTTTGATGATAAATATGTACAAAATACCTAGATAATAAATTGACTTAATTTGTGGGAGGGAAACAAGAGCAGCTAGAGAGATCAGGAGAGGCTTCCAATAGGAGGCAGTACTTGAGCTGAGCTTTTAGAGATAGCTAAGAAGAATTCTAGGACTTGGAAATGTAGAAGGAATTCATTGTAGGTATGGGAGTCAACCTTTGCAAAGACAATGAGATGTTATGTACTAGGAAGAGCAAGCAAACCAATTTTGCTATAATGAAGGATAATATTTTTGGAGAACTGTATAAAGGAGAGTGACAGATAAAGAGGCTGAAAAGGTAAATTGGAGTCAGATTGTAAAGGACTTAAATGTCATAGAGAGGAGTCTGCATTTAATCCTTAAGAAAATAAGGACTTGGTTATTATTCAAAAGCATTTATTAAGTGCCTCCTGTGTGCTAGATTTTGTTCTAAGTCCTGGGAATGCAAAGAAAGGGGAAAATGGTCTCTTTTCTCAAGGAGCTCATTGTTTAAAGGAGAAAACATGCAGACCACTATATACAAATGAGAGATAGATAGATAGATAGTGTCCCCTGCCCCCTTATACTTGATTGGATTTAAGTGATAGTGATAAGTTTAAACTTAATCAGTATCGTAATTCTAAAGTCTAGTGATAAATTTAATCCTAATCAATATTGTTATTCTGAAGTGATTGGTGTAGTTCCATTATAATCTTGACTGCAGTTGGTGGAATTCATGATTTTATAAGGATCTCTAACTAAAGCATAAGGGTGCTTCTAAGGGAGTTTCCAACCCCTCCCTAAGTCATATTTCCCTTCTATCATAAGATGCTGACCATATGAGTTTCAGGTACTGTAATGCTGCATCATGTCCTGATATGGTACAAGAATGCTCACCCTTTCCTATTTAGAAATAACCATCTGCCCAACAGATCAGATGAGCCCTGATGGTCATCAGTATTTCTTAATAAGAGTATTGTATTATGATGTGACCTTAAGACTAATATGGGTTTTCCTTTAATAAATTAGCCAATCAGCTTTGTAGTTGGGTAACAGTTTCCAAAAGGGTCAACCTGATGCTGCGTCTTATGATAAAATCATCATCCTTGTTTGGAAATATTCACTTTGTCATTGTCTTAATATAAAACCCAGGTCTCTGCTGTTGAGCCTTTGTCATCTGCTGGTTTCTAACTCTGTAATTGGCACATAGCGTCCGGGTTTATTTGAAGGACTTGGCCCTCTTCCAATAAACTCTAAAATTCTACCTTGACTTGTTGAAGCACCCCCTTGTATGAGGGTAGGAGTTGGAGAGAAGAAGACTGAATCAGGCACTGAACTCATTCAGGAAAGAGGGGAGTTATTCTGGAAGGCAATAGACAATAGCCATCACATTTTTGATTGGGTGGTAGATATGGATTGAATGAACCCCAAAGGAACAGAGGTTACTGAGAAATATTGGCTGAAAGAGAGCTTAGAAATGGAAATAGGGAGGAAGGAGTGTTACAACTCCCCCATTTCAACCAATAATTAGGGGGAATGAGTGAAAATGTAACCAGGGCTAGAGAGGGTGATCAAAGAATCTCTCTCATCTGGAAGAAACCAGTTTCTATTGAGAGTTAGAAGATGGAAGAGTAGAAAAAGAAAGGATTTAAAATGAAAGCAAGTTTATTGTCTATAGACTAGGCATTTTATGAGTAGGAATTGACATAATTAGGCCTGTGCTTTAGGAATATCAGTTTGGCAACTGAATAGAAGATGCTTTAGAGAGGGTGTAGACTTGAAACAGGACTCATGATAAAAAAAAATGTTATCTATTTCCAGAAAAAAAAGAGCTGTGTCTCAATCAAGGCTAAAGCAAACTTTTTCCACATGCTTAATTTTTTTTTTTCTATTTGAGTTTCCTTCCACTAAAGGATTAATATGGAAAAATGTTTTACATGATTATACATGTAAAATCTATATTAGATTGCTTACCATCTCAAGGCAGGGAGAGGGAGGAAGAGAGAGAATTCAAGATTAAATATTATTTGTAAAATATTGTAAACTGTTTTTTACATGTAATTGGGGGGAATTAAATTAAATTTTAAAAAAGAATACTTAGGCCTGGTTATTCCTACATGAGGTGGAGGTCTGAGTAAAGGAGACATTTCTCTTATGTCAACTTGGTCATATCTTCTTATTTGGGATCACTGGGAAAAGATTACTAACCTCCAAATCATGAGGGCATAGATCAGTGATTCCCAAAGTGGGTGCCACTGCCCCCTGGTGGGTGCTGCAGTGATCCAGGGAGGCGGTGATGGCCACAGGTACATTTATCTTTCCTATTAATTGCTACTAAAATTTAAAAAAATTAATTTCCAGGGGGCTAAGTAATATTTTTTCTGGAAAGGGGGTGGTAGGCCAAAAACGTTTGGGAACCACTGGCATAGATCCTTGAGTCAGTAGCTTCCTTTTCTGAATCTCAGTTTTCTAATCCACAAAATTTGGAATAATTGAATTTTATAGTCTTTTCCAGCTCTAACTCCTTTTGTAGAAAGTACTCTGATATCATTCTTTTATGGGCAGACTTGCTATATGTCCCACTCAAGGATTTCCCCTGTATGATAATGGAATAACTTTTTCTAATGCTCTCAGCTTAAGCTCATATTCTGGAAAGCTCCCTACACTGTTAGCTGACAATGATGAAAGCTCCAATTCCATTTAACAAATTAACATTAGTTAGTTTTTACAAAGGAATATTTTATTTGAAGGTATAGCAAAGAAAAAATAGCAACATTTCCCTTAAACTCTGGGAGTGGGACTTATTATGCTCTCTACTACCATTTCAGTCATTGGGGAGAGTGGGCTCAGACTTAACAGAGTTTTTCCATATTATTCTACCAAAAAGTTCAAGTCCAAATGAATCAGTCCTAGACTCAGCTACACCTGTGTCCAGAATGTTGCTCTTTGATATTGGACTAAAAAGCGGCATTGGACTTTGCTCTTGAATCTCTCTTTCTTAGTCCTGACCTTTTAAAGTTTATAAGTCATAGTCATATCTGATCTCTTATTCAAAAATCAGGAAGAATAAATGCAAAGAGGGAAAGAGCAGAGGCTTATATTGTTGGGCAGCTTGACATCCCTAGATATAGAGGCTTTTCTCTTACCAGAAGAAAAGCCATGAAGAAAAGAAGCAGAAAACAACAACAACAACAACAACAACAGAGAGATCCAAAATAAGGAGTGACTTCTGAGTGCACTCTATTTCTGGCACCAGAGTCATTCAAAGAGGTACTTCCTCAGGTGGTAAGTGGACCAGAACAAGTAACAGAATATCTGTACATACTCCAAAGTTCATGTAGGAATTGCATCAGTTGAGTACATTAATAGACTAGACCCCCATTACACTGTGTTCCTAAGATTCTAAAGTTGGAAGAGATCATAGAGATCATCTAACCAATCACCCTTTTTATAGATAAGGAAACCAATGCCTCTAGAGGGAAAGTGACTTGCTTTAGGTCCTACAATCCTATTTAATAGTCTAACAATCTTTTCCTAGACATTCCAATATGGGGAAAACCCTACTACTAAGTTAATATAATAGCTGAATTTAAGGAGTCTTAATTATATTCGGGAGGTAATTTAGAAAGAAAGCAGCAGAATCAGGATTCAAACTCAAGTCTTCTGACTCTTAAAAATGTTTTTTTATCAGTTTATTTGTTTATTGGTTACCTTAAAAATCTCAGGTATCTCATCCCCTCCTTCCCTTCCCCACATCACTTGACCAAAAGAAGTGCTTATAAATTATGTCTTTCATGTTTCTATGAAGAATTGATCATTCTTTCTCTGGAGGTGGACATTCACAATTTAATTTTTCAAATATTAATTCTATAGCTGAATGTAATGTTCTCTTAGTTCTATTCATTTTGTCCTTCATCGTTTCATTTGGTCTTTACAAGTTTTTTTTAAAATTAACCTGCTCATTATTTCTTATAGCACGGTAGGATTCTGTGGAGATCTCTTTATCATCTCTAATAATCTGATGACAGTTTAGTTGATAAGGAAATAAGGACAGGACAAGGGAAATGTCTTTTACTTCATGCTTCCAGCTCTGGCTCCAGGAGCATGGAGTTTATTATATATATTTCAAGACTCATTTCACACAAAAGAACCCCTCCCCCCTGGAAACTTTGCAGATGCGCAGAAGTTACAAATTATGTCACATCAAAACACAAAATATTGGCTTCAGAATAGACCAAGGCCAAGGCTGAATTTTTACTAGGTTCTTATCAGAAAGCCAAGTTGGGGAGTATCTTGGCCTTAGCTATAACAGGCAGCAGCATTCCTTGCTGTGTTAACAATGTTAACCCTTTAAATTCAGGTTTGATAGGAACTTAAAGCTTTTCAGTATGGCCATAATACTTTTCAAGAAGAAATCACAAGGATCACAAAAGAGGTCAAAAGAGGAGTCTCAGATTTTTATCTATTCTCTTATTGGCTTCCCACATATTCTCCCTTTTCTTTTAAATTGAAAAGGGCATCCACCTGTTGGGCTGTGTGAGTTTCTCTTATGAGGGCCAAGGGAAACTTTTAAGTTACACAAATTTGGGGATGAAAAGAAAAGAGGACAAAAACAATGATCCAATGATTGCTAGGCCCATTGACAAAAAGCCAATTAGGGGGCAGTCCCCTTTGGCACAAGAGTGTACATTTAAAACAAATGCATTCAATTCCCCATAGTTCAAGCAACTGCACCCCAAAGTTCATTTTGGATCTTCTTGATGCAGTGTAGGTCTCTGCAGGCATCTTCATAGTATCTTCTTTCAAACAGGTTCATCGTCTGGATTCTAGGGAGATGGCAAATTTCTTATCCTGAAATTACTCTCAAAAGAATTTAAACTTTATATTATAGATTATAGAACATACATTCTCCTCTGAAGAGGATTAAGGCAAACATCCAGATCAGTTAAGGATACATGGCTGAGTTTTGGAGTTGTGTGAATCAATTGTCAAAAGAAATTTTAAAAAATTTAAAAATCCAAAGAAAATAGAGAAAAAAAAAGTTGTGAATGAGATATAAAATATCAAAGTCTTATGTGCAAAAATGTAGGAAAAATTAAACTTATAGCAGGTCCTTGTATCAAGGCCCAAGTAAAGTGTTTTAAGCAATGGTGCAATTACCCATTTAGAAGCCAGGACTATAGAAAGTTACCACACTTATAAGAGAAAGAAAAGGACCAAATATTTTGTGAGAAAGGGAAGTGTCTTTTCCTGGTCTGATTTGCCTGCACTTGAGCCAGGATGATGGCCAATCTTTGGTACTTAACTAGGATGAAGCTCAAGGAAGTCCAGCCTCTAACATATGTCAGAAAAGCTGCAACCCTGAACCCAGTCGCTAAGTTTAAGTCCTTCAATGTCGGCATGAGAAAGTTTTGTCAATCTTTCTTGGATTAGTATGATCTTTTTTGACCGTGTGGTGCTAGGCATTGTGCAGTTTCTCACCAATCCCATTGGACTGGGTGGTCTCCTTAACCTTGTGGCTCTTTTGTTCCCTTCTCCTAGAATCAGACAGAATCATTAATTATAATCCCATAATATTTACCAATTCGTGGCAGGTTTCCATAGACTAAGTCTTTGTGGGTATGCTTTAATATTAAACTTATATTACTGTGAAATCAAAAAGGATTAATATTGATAATATGTAATTTAAGTACAAAAATGAGAAAAAGTGAAAAAAGTCAATTATTCTATATATTAAAAAATTAAAAGGAAAAGCAATAAGAAAATTAAAAATTCAGGAAAAAATAATGTTTTTAAGTAAAAAAAAGTTTTAAAAATCAAAATTATATATATAGTTTAGATTTAATGAAATGTCTTTTACCCAAAAATCAGATCCATTTTCCGTATGAATAAAACAAAACCTTGATCCCCATATTATAATTCTGGGGTATTATTTGTTTCTTCATATCTGTAATTAGCTATTCCAATTGATGGTCAGAAATTAAACAAATAAATTAATGTACAAGAGATTCAAACTAACTTTCATTGAAACAACACTTGGGATGGGTACAGTTTCTTTAGTAAACAATGGAACATATTGGCTTGCTTTACATATTCAAATTTCTGGGGCTTCAATTATTATGTTACTTTGCTTTGAATATGGCAAAAGGAGGGAAGGGCGTATAATATTGTTTGACTTGAGGTAAGAGTCAAGGATTATTTATCAATGATATCTTTCTTTTGAATGGTGAATCCAAATCAATAATCCATAAATGAGTAATATCAGTTGTAAATCCAATGACTTTTACCTTAAATAGTAATTGTTACCAATAGCATTTGAAAGTTTTCCAAGATTTACATACCCAATGAAAAATTATAATGTTACAAAATATGATAAACAAATTTTCTTTTTCAATAATTTCTCAATGAATAAATTATCTAGTAATTCTTTTCTGTAATATAGAAAAGAGTGAACAACTTTGCTTGGAATTAAGTTTTCATCGATGTTATCTTGAATAGAGAGGGTTAAGGCAGGGGCTGGATATTTTCTTAATTTATTGAAATAGTTTACTTTAAACTTTTAGTTCATAATACCAATCATATATTATTGTAAATAGACATGATCAATTTTTAACAAATAGCTTTTACACATAGTTTACATTTGAACATGTGGTTTCAGTTTTCACAAAGTAAAGTACATGTTTTGATAACATTCAATAACAATTTTGTTAAAACCCAATATTTGTATCAGCGTTGTTTGCAAAATTATTGTCCACATAACCTCAAAATTCAATGAGACTGCTAATTACCCCTTTAAGTTCTAAATTTATTGTAAGGAAGGAGTTAATAAGTTTGTTAGAAGTTCTAAGTTTTTAAAAGTAAGGAAAATTCCTTTTTTCTGTAGCAGTTTTTTTTTATCCTCTGACTAAATGATTGTACTTGTAAGATTTATATTTTTTGATCTTGATACAAAATTACTCTTCAAAGGTTATTGACTTTAAAACTTCAAAATTTTCAACCAGGTACCTTAGAATATTCTTACTTTTACAAATAATAGTCTTATTTCAGGTAGCTTATGATTATTGAGATGATCAATATTTCTATTTAAATGCATTCTTCAATTACACTGTTATAATATTGAGAAATTTGTTAATTAGTTATCATTGCATCAACATCACTACAAAGTAAAAGATATTATGATAATATTAATGCCATCACAATCAAGTACATATTAACAATGATATCAAATTATTATGAGGTTTCTGTGTTTTGTTATAATTGTACATCTGGATTTGAATATATTACTACAAATCACAAATATTATGAGAATACAATCAATTCAATTAACCTTTAAATACAAGTGAAATAGTGAACATAGGAGACATAATTTGACTAGGATCTAGTAACTTAAAGAATAAATTTAAGTTGTCACAATAATTATTATTGCATTTTCTAATATTATTTGAAATAGAGATGACTACTTAAGCTGAACCAGATTTCTGAAAGTTACAAAATTAACATTAGCTTCTTACTAATTGTTTCACTTTACTGAGTTTGAGTTAGTAAAAATTGTTGCTGAAAATATTTATAGTCAGAGACTCTCCCTCCTATATGTAGAAGGGGTTAAATTATTTTTGAAACATGTCCAAGGCTGCAGCCGCTTTTCAAGCTGCTGTGCTCTTTAACTCTTTAGTTACTGCATTTATAAAATTTGCCTCATTATTTAAAAACCTTGATGATTTAGCACTTCCAGATGAATATTAATTTAAACTTCACTATATCCAAATTGTCCCTGATTAAAACTTCTTAACAAGGTTTCCTACATATACCAGTTATTCTTTCAGACCTCTGCTTAAAAAAGAATAAAACCTGTAGCCTGGCTTTTCCATACCTTAGGACAAATCTACATACCTGATTAAATATTTCTTTTAAATCATGAACTAGTATCCTTATATAATTTGCAATCCTCAAATTCAGTTTGATAAGCATTTTTGGCAAATTTGATTATTTTAATCCATATTTTACACACTGCAAGTCTTGATAGATAACTTCTTCAATATAAAGTTTGTGCATATTTAAAATTAACTGAAATTCCATTTTCTAACTGGTAGTCAATAGATTTATACTATACCATCAGTATCTATTCAAATTCTTAGCAAACATGTATCCTAATGAATTAGAGAAAGGGCTGTGAGTTTCGAGAAAAAGGAACTATGTTTTTTGACTTTCCAAAATTATTTCTTGCTAAACTGAGGCAGCATGGATGATCCAATTTTGGCTTAAAGTTTTCTCATGAACCATTCTCTGTTTAAAGGGGTATAATTACAAAATATAAGCCAATGGTATTATTCTAATAATTTATAAGTTAAGATTTTCACTAATATCTGTGTGATTAATGGTAGATTAAACTTGTGTCAGTCCAAAAAGTTTTTACCACTCTCAGTTAAGCATTTCGGAGAACTGATGATTCTGATTAGCTAAAAAGGTTTTAAATTGCACTTCTGTATCTCAGTACACAGTTCAGAATCATTGCTTTTTCTGTCTGAATAAATTTTTTTTTCTTAGATTGCATTTAGAATCCTTGGTAAATTTGATTAAATATACATCTCAATATTTAACCTGTTGATAGAATTTGGTGGTGGGATCAAATCTGTCCCCTGTTATTGTCTTATGATTTCTTTGTTCCCTTTCTTATGGCCAGTAAGAAATGGAAGAAGAAATGTAGACAAATTATCTTGTTGATTCTCGCTTTAATGAGAGCAGAGAATATGATTTCTTTTAATCAATTAAATTCTTTTAGAGTTTAAAACACGCAGAAATCCATTAGAGATGTTATTTTTCTGAATTTCTCAAACTCCTCTGTCTGTCTTTCCCATTCCTCCAGAATGAATGAGAAAGAGAGAGATTTATTTTCTCCAAAATTCCATTGTGATCACAGACAAACTTAACAATAAAACTTAAGAATCAAATTGATCAGAGACACATAGACACAACATATAGACACACAGACTGATCAAGGACATATTTCCCGGGCATTTCACGCATACAAATATAAGACATCCTATCAAAGATCAATAAATCATATCTTTCATTGCTAAAGGAATCTGGAGAAAAAAGAAAGTTTATTATTCATAAAATGGGTTAACTCTAGCAAGGAACTGGCTAAACTAGGATGAATTCTTGGATTAAATTTAGTCATTGGTGGGGCCGGTGTTTGACCTCCTTTCCATCTTCCCTGAAATCTCTTATCAGGTAATCTGTAACCATTTCTATGGAATTTGGAATTACAATTTTTCTTCCAGTGGTAACCTTTCTCACATCTGGGACACAAAGAGTTAGGGGCATTGGAACAAGAGCCTTTTACAGCCTTTGAGCCCTTAATCATTTCAGAATATGTTTTTCCTTTCAGGGCTGCCATGATGGCTATACCCTGCATATATGCTGGAGTAAAGTCCCCACAAGCTTTCACATAGTCACTAATAGTCCCAGATTCTTTAACATTTTGAAGCATGTTCTGACACACATTATTGGCATTATCATAGGCAAACTTTTTGACTATTATCCGGATTGCATATTCATCAATTGTATATTTTTTTACCTCCTGATTTAACCTTTCTACAAAATCTGAGTATCTTTCCTCTGATCCTTGTCTAATCTTGGCCAAACCTGTGGACAGTTTCTTAGTTACTGGGATCCTTTTCCAAGCCTCTAAGGCACACTTCGTACATTGAATTAGAGCTTCTCTAGGTAAATTAATCTGATCAGCATGTAATTCCCATTCATCTATTCCAAGTAACATTTCTTTAGTAACTCTGATGCCCTGTTTCTTATTAATGGCTGCCTTCTGTTTTGCCAATTCATCAAATTCTGATTTCCAAAAGAGGTAGTCCCCTGCAGCAAGGGAATATTTTGAGGTCTGAATCCAATCAAAGGGGGTCATCCAAATTGTCCCCAAAGTTTCCACCAAATTTAAAGTATATGGAGAAGCAGGACCATATGAAGCACAAGCTGTTTTAATTTCTTTTAATACTTTGTAGGGAAGAGGCTCCCATGTAGGAGCTACTTCTTCATCATCATCCAATTCATCTGCTCTAAAAATAACTGGGAAACAGAATGACATGTCTCCATCCTTTCGAGCATTTTTTAGGGCTCCTTTAAACCCTATATTCGGGGGTTGTTGCTGCAGAGTTGGAGCTTCAAGTGGCAGAGGCTCCTCTGCTTTTATCTCTCTTTCCTCTTTTGAAGAGAGGTTTTTAGGTGGGGGAAGGTCTGCTAGTGACTTTTTCATTCGAATTTTAAAGCTTCGTTTTGATTTACTATGAGCTTTTTCCTCCTCCTCTGATTCTAACACTGAAATCTTAAAGATTTCATTCTTACCAGATAACAAAGTTGTTTTTTCAGCAGCTGATGAAATTTTTTCTGACATTTGTTCTGATCCGTGCTCAGTATAATAAATTTTTAAATTATTGCCAACTTTTTGCCAGAATTCTAAGGGAATCGGGTTACAATTTTGAATAAGATCAAGAAATTTAGTGAGGTGTTCTTTACTAACTTTTACTCCCCATTTTCTGAGGATGTGCTTAGTTATATCAATTAAAAGAGTTCTTTCCTTTGATTCACTGTGTCCCATCCTGTTAATCTATTCTTTTACTTCTAGTGTCTTCCCTTAAGGGGAGAGTTCTGAAAACTCTGGATTTCTTGCCCTTCTTCAGGCAGAAACTAAACTGTCGTAATTTGGGAGTTGTCTGAGGGGGAGGGCAAATATTTACCTGAATCCAGCAATCCAAGGTACCTGTTCAGGCGCCAATTGTGGAGATCTCTTTATCATCTCTGATAATCTGATGACAGTTTAGTTGATAAAGAAATAAGGACAGGACAAGGGAAATGTCTTTTACTTCATGCTTCCAGCTCTGGCTCCAGGAGCATGGAGTTTATTATATATATTTCAAGACTCATTTCACACAAAAGAACTCCTCCCCTCTGGAAACTTTGCAGATGCGCAGAAGTTACAAATTATGTCACATCAAAACACAAAATATTGGCTTCAGAATAGACCAAGGCCAAGGCTGAATTTTTACTAGGTTCTTATCAGAAAGCCAAGTTGGGGAGTATCTTGGCCTTAGCTATAACAGGCAGCAGCATTCCTTGCTGTGTTAACAATGTTAACCCTTTAAATTCAGGTTTGATAGGAACTTAAAGCTTTTCAGTATGGCCATAATACTTTTCAAGAAGAAATCACAAGGATCACAAAAGGGGTCAAAAGAGGAGTCTCAGATTTTTATCTATTCTCTTATTGGCTTCCCACATGTCATATATAATATAATGTATCATTATAGTATCCAGGTAATGCATGTATACTATAATGACACAGTATTGCTAAGGCAGACACAGACTCTGATAAGAGAGAAAAGAGGCATAGACCTGACACTTTTATTTTGAATGTACAATTTTATCTTTATAATATCCCTGGGAGGTAAGTGGTATTATCATCCCCATTATATAGATGAGGAAACTGAGGCAGACAAAGGGTAAGTGACTTGCCTAAGATCACACAGTAAATCTCCAGGGTCATATTTGTACTCAGATCTTCCTGATTCCAGGTCCAATGCTCTATCCATTTTGCCACTTAAGCTTATGAAATTCAGTCTGTGTAATAGCTGATGTGTTAATTTAAAGCTAGTGTCTGAAGTATCTCTGAGAATTCAAAGATGTAAAAGATCATGTCCCACAAGTGATTGGTCAGCCTCTGCTTGAGTATATCCAGTGACAGAGAATTTTCTATTTAATAAGACAATTCATCAACTTCATTGATGAATAATTCTAATTAGATAGTTTTTCCATATACTAAGCCTGAACCTCTCTCCCCAAGTATCTCCCTCTGGAGACATATAGAATTAATCTGGAATCGGAATTTGATAACAGGAAAATATCTCTAGAGATCATCTAATCCAATTCCCTGACTTTGCAAAAAAAAAAAAAATAAAACGAGTCCCAAGGAGGTCTCTTGACTTACCCAACTTTAATCACTTTAATTACACAGACCACCCTTAAAATTTGAAAACAGTTACCATGTTCTACATTTTCTCTTTTCTAAGCTATACAGCTCAATGTGAGTTCTGAATGCTCTCACACAATGTAATTATTATTAACTAATTATTATCTACAGTTTACAGATGAAGAAATTGAGGTACACAAAGGTTAAGTAACGTGCCCAAGGCCCTCATCTGTATAATGGGGATAATAATAATAGTTGGGAGGAAAGTGGGTGCTTTCCTTAGCTATTTAATAAAATCAGCTTATCGTTAAGGAGTCAAGGTATTGGAACTTCTATGTCTCTCTACTCCCTTTCTAAAAAAAATCGCTGTGAAAACTACAGATTGTGGCAGGACTCCAGAATGGAAATGCACTTGCTTTTGCATTTATCCACGTGTAAAATGAGGAGCTATGTCTTGTTAGTTTCATTGGTCTATAGCTTAGAAAGGATGTCAAATCAGTACAAATAATCAGTACAACCCAAGTAATAAAAGTATTGGCAATCCTCAACAAGGGTAGAATTTGTTGGGAGTATTGTTTAAGTGCACTCAGGCAATTATTAGTTCTGAACTAACAAGGCAAGTGTTTCCTATAAAATCAGAGAAAAGATGATAAAAGCTATTCTGTGTCAGTAATTGCCTTATATAGTACTTACCAAAGAGAATACGATCGGTACTGATTAATTTTGAGTAGAAGATAGTGGCCATTTTTTAAAACTTAAAATTGCTACTTATACATGAAAGACAATTTAAATCCTTTTGTCCTCACAATAAAGGTTGTTGTATTTTTATTTTAGGTTTAAAAGAGAAAGGGTCCATGCTGTGTTTGGCAGAACTTGTTGCATTTTTTTTAATACCAGAGGGTTAATCTATCATAATGAGAATCTTTTGTACAATAGGATTCTCACACTATTCTTTGTGCTCTGGGTACAATGAAAGAAAGAATAATTTTTTCCCCTGCATTCAGTATGCATTTTCATTTCCATAATGGGCAGCATAACTCCTTGTAGAATGTTTCCTAGTTATTGAAAGTAAATGTTAAGTTGTTAACAATATATTTCTCAGCATTTCCCAAATTATTATTTTATTGCCAAGAAAATGAAATATGGATTACAGTCACAAAGACCTGAATAGAAAGCCTCAATTCAGAACTATTTGCTATAGCCAGCAGTAAACCAGCACAAGTCAGGCCTGCATAATCATGAGACACAAAACCAAAGGGTAAGCTGTCATACTTTAGATCTTGTCTTAGGGAGGTAATTGCTTGACAAACTATGTTATGACCTGAAAACTCTGCTCTGGCAAGAGATTGCCTGACAGGTTTCTATTGGTTCACACAAAAACACAGCCAAATTTCATAAGCTTTTATGTGTGTTTGTGTTTGTGTTCTATGTGTGTGTGTGTGTGTGTGTGTATGTGTGCGTGCATGCGTGTATGTGCTCAGGAATCACACTGTGACTTGGGTCCTATGAATTCTCAGGTAGCCAGATCTCTTATATTTTTTACTTTCCAGAGCATTTTCATGACTTTGGTTCCCTGCATCCTTAAATATTATTCAGAGGAGAGGAAGCACACCTTGGATCACCATCAGGTTCCCATACACCCCATGGTAAGGAAAGGGCTGGGGCCAGTTAGCTGTGGATCTTCCTAGGGCTTTCTTTGGACGGGAAACCAGGGAATGGTAAGAGTGAAAACAGTATATGAAGCATGGATAGTCTATTTTATTTTGTTTTGTTTTTGTTAACAGTATAGGGGAAGACTCTGTGACTTCCATTGTAGCACGTTCCTTTCTGTCATCATCCCATCTCCATATTCCTCCAACTCCATTAGTTTTTTGTGGTTTTAAAGGGTCTTCAGGGACTTCCATTAGCAGAAACAGCTGGTTTAATTCTTCTGTCCCTATATCATTCTGTATGGGGTAGGACTAATATAGACATACCCTTGACTGAGCTGGGTTACACACACACACACACACACACACACACACACACACACACACACACACACACAAGTTCCTTCTTAGTTTCTTTGGTTTAAAACCTGGTATAGATCAATACAAGTGATTAGCAATGCCAAAAATAAAATTTTTGGTGAAAACTTATTAATACTCTCAGTTTGTGTGTATGTATTTTTTGTTGTTGTATATTTTTTAAAGCTTTTACCAATTCCATTTATTAGTTCAGGCATAATGAAGTTTCATTTTTCTTTGGTTACTGTTAGAGAACCATTTTTATTATTATATTTTATGTTTACAAGATGCACATCTGTCCTGACTGCAGAGCAGAAAGAACTCATGCATTCATATATGCACATATGTGTATGAATAAAATTGGGAGAGAAGAGTCTGAATCATCTCATAATAGACTTGTCCCACTCTCTATCCATAAAACTGTCAGAGCAGAAGAGTTGGATCAGGACACCTCTACAATAAGATCCCCAAATAGTATTTAAGATTGCATAAAACTGGAGTCAAGAGAAGGCCCTGGGGCATGGTAGGCCAAGAAGAATTGGCAGTCATAGCAGCTGCAGGGCTCCATGATTCACATGCTATGGCCACTATTCCTTCAGGACAAGACCAAAGGAAATCCTAGAGCTTCAGCATCAGATCAAAGCAAATCCTACACACAACCTCTGAGTTTCTCCCCTACTCCTGATGATTACATCATAGTTTGGAAAGAACTTCTTTCATAGTCAAATGCCCAAGACCTCATGTATCTGAAGGACCTTTCCATCCCCTAAAAAGATATCTCTTGTTTCCTTCTCATATGTAATTGTTCAAAAATGAAATATTAGTTAATGCTTGAGGTTGTGCATGTCCTTTTGAACAGACAAGGATGACAAGGTTTATGGGCTTATAAAAAGAAATTCTTGGCACCTGATTTCTGAGCATAAGCATCTGTCATTCAGCATATACGCCACTCCTAATGACCATGACATTTATTTCTATAGTGACCTATGTCTGGATTGACTTAAACTTTTCATAATTGTTTCTCTTTGTTTTTTAAACTAATAATATCTTCCTTACCTATACTCTCAACTACTTCTTATGTATCATTTGTTATGCTCTGCCTCTCCCTACTGCAGCTGAAACATTAAAGCCCTACTACAGACTCTCTTGGCCAATTAGTTTTGTCCATTTACAGAATTCAACATCATCACCTCCCTCAGTGTTTGCTATCAAAAAAAGCCCTGAAAAGCCTAGTCACTTGTCTCTCTCAAAGGTAATGGTGGTCTCTATTGAACACTGATAATCTGCCTGAACTCATTTCTCAATAGTTAGCATATTCTCATTTCATCATCTTTTCCCCATCCCAATGATTCTGAACTTACAGCTGTTATTATAGCCTCATTTTCCATTCCTGACTTCTCACTCCCTTATTTTTCCTTCTTAACCATATCCCATACCCAATGTGTTCTGGTAAATGTTTAACAGCCAGTTGTGAGGTGGGCATGGGGAAATATTCATAACACACCTTTAACTTTAATCTGAATTATTAAATTTTCTCCATTACTTTCTTATGTCTAGACAATCAATAAAACAATAAATAAAGCCCTGATTTGTAGTTTGTTTGCCAATTCCCAAGTTAGAAATGGTCACCCCAAAACCCAAATAATCAGCTCTGGTGAATTGTTTGAGCTTGCCCCATCCACAATGTCCCACTACATATTGTTTTACTCCCTCTACTTTATTTTCTGGAATGTCTGCTCCATAATCATCAAACTTGCTTTCATCTTAAATCTTTTTCTTTATCATTACCTCCAATGTATAGCCTCTCTGGCCACCCTTAGTAGCATTGGTTGCATTTTCATTTATATCTTCAATTTACCAGTCATGGTTGGGAAGTCAGTATACTCCTATTCCCCAATGTCACTTTCAGTCTCTATATTTATTGTCATTCAGTAATTTCTCCTCTTTCCAATTTATTCAATCCATATTTATTACCCAATCCATTCTTTGGTAGCTGCTAACTTCTAACGCTAAGGACACTTCTTTCCTTCCTTCCTTCCTTCCTTCCTTCCTTCCTTCCTTCCTTCCTTCCTTCCTTCCTTCCTTCCTCCCTTTCTCCCTTTGTTCCTCCCTCTCTCCCTTCCTTTCTTCCTTCCTTCTCTCACTCTCATTATGTAATAGGTATAGGCTTTAAAAGTATAAAAGCAGATTATTGCAAGCATATTAGGGAAAGCCTTTGCTGGAAGTCTTCACCCTTTTATCACATGAGGAAATAGCTGAAGGCTTTATTACACTTTCTCTCCTTTCACTATCTTTGAAGTCTGGTTTCTGATCTGACCATCTCTCCAAAATTGCCAAATGACCTTTTAATTGTTGTTTCTTATGGCCTTTTCTCCATCTTCATCCTTCAGCTTTTTGCAGGCTTTGGTCCTGGTGATCTCCCTCTTCTTTGGAATACTCCCTGCTCTCTAGATTTTAATGACACAAACTACTAATTCTCCTCTCACTTGTCTGACCTTTCTTTTTCATTATTCTTTGCTGGATCTTCAATCAGGAGATGTCTGGGAATGACAGGTCTATCTTTGACCTTCTCTTTTCTCCCTATATTATCTTGCAAAGTGATCTAATCAACTCACATGAATTTACTTACCATTTTAATCCAGATGACTTTCAGATATACACATCTAGCCCTATCATCTCACCTTACCAATCACCAGTTGGTACATCAAACTAGATATCTTATAGATCTCTTAAACTTAACATGTTCAAAACAGTCTTCATTATCTTTCCCCACAAACCCTCCCCCTTTCTGAACTTGTAATCCAGGTCTCATTTTTGACTCCTCACACTCACCTCATATGTTCAATTTGTTGCTCTAAAGCTTGATTCTACCTTCAAGACATCTTTCACATATGATCCCTACTTTCTCTGTTGATGCAGCCATCATCAATGTCTGGACTATTGTTATAACCTTTTGATTAGTCTCTCTGCTGCAAATCTCTGCTCTCTCCAATGGATCCTTTGCTCAGCTATCAAAGTGATTTTTTAAGGCAAAGAGCTGACCATTCTATACCCCAACTCAATAAACTCTAGTTACTTATTATTACTACCTCCAGAATAAAATAGAAAATGCTCTGTCTTTTAAGGCCCTTTACATGCTTTCTTTTAGTCTTCTTATACTTTACTTTCCTCCTTATACCAATGATACTGGATTTCTTGAAATTATTTGAACATATTTCATCTCCCAAACCTTTGTCTTTTTACTGGCTGCCTCCTGGATTTCTGGCTTTCTTCAAGACTACTCAAATTCCACTTTCTATAAGAGGCCTTTCCCACTCACTCCTTATCCCTTCTTTGTATTGCTAAAACTTAGCAGAGTGCCTGGTACATATCAAAAACTTAATAAGTATTATTGACTCTGTTGATCAACTTACACCCTAGTTCAGGCTGTCATTATCTCTTGTCTAGATTGTTACAATAACCTTTTAGTTGTTCTCCTTGACTCAATTTTTACCTTTCTCCAATATATGCTTCAAACATTTGCCAAAGTGTTTTTCCTCAAGTTCAGATCTAATCGTCTCTCTTTTTTGCTCAGTACATTTCAGTGGCTCTCTATTGATTCTTGGATTAAATATTATTTCCTTTTTGTCTCATTTAATTTAATGATTTTAATAATTAATATTTTAATTTCTATTTGTGTACATTGTATAATATGGATTATTATTAGCATATAATTTATATGTAAGTAAACATATGCGTAATCAGAATGTATGTTCAGCAATGTTTTACTAACGAAGGGTGCATAGTGAAAGCATTTTGGAGGTCAAACTGACCAGATCATACTAAGTCAACACTAACCAAAATCAACAGGTGTCTGAGATATCTGCCTGTTTAAAAGAGGCAACAGACAGCTCTCTTAAGAGCTTCACAAATACAAAATGATAGAATTAGAAAAAGAAACAAGTATAGACCTATTTGATTTTACTGAATGTTTCAAATAATGAATGGCATTGAAAAGAGGAAAAATGGTTATTGAATCATTTCAAGTCTAGGCAAAGAGAATTTTTTTCTTTGTTTTAATACTCCTGTCTAGTTGATAACATATTGAGCCTCTTCATGCTCTTTGGTGTAGCCTTCCTCATCCTTTTATTTAATTAGCTCAGTGCTGAGAGGAGCTGACCACACACTCAAGAAATTGCTGAGATGTCTTTTGGTGTTAAATGACTTTACTGAAATGCCTTAAACCCTATAATTGCTTCTAGAGCAGGGTTGGCACTAAATGTAATAACCAGCCTGAACTCCAGATGAGCTATTGAAGTAAAAACTTCCTTAGATTCAAATAACTATTGGCTTTTCTTTTTCTTTTTAATTATTCTCCCTAGGAAAACCTTGCCTCCTATCAAATTTTATTCTTATGTCCGTCTATGAGGGTATCTCTTGGGTTTCCAAAAGTGATGTTGGTAGAGGACTAACTCTGACAGATGGAAAGGCTTCAAGAATAAACCGTGTATCAGTTAGTCAGTCAACAAGCATTTAGTAAGTACTTACTTTGTGCTGGGTTCTCTACTAAGTATTGAGAATACAAAGAAATGAAATAGACTTGAAGATGCTTACATTCTAACAAGGAGACAATAGGTTTACATATAAGCAGAATATATACAAAAGGGCATAATGTACTTATGGGAAAAAAGACATTAACAACTAGAGGGATCAGAAATAGTTTTATGTAGATTATACTTGAATCTTGAAGGAATCCAATGATCCCAGTGTTGTGTAATTTCTAAGCACAGGGACACAAATAAGAGAAACAAAGTCTCCAAACCAAAAAGGAAATGGGTTTATTGTAAGAGGGCCAGACTCACAATAAAGCCGGACCTCTGGTCAAGACCAAAAGACCCAGAGAACTTCGAGGGACCTTCCTACGTATGCAAAGAATATCACAACTTATATACCAAGTTAAAAATAATCCAAGACCATGTTAAAAATAGAGCAGAAGGTACTTCCCCTTGGCAGAGGAAGTCATTTGATAGACAAGGGGGGAGTGGGGGAACCTGAACTGATGATGCAAATGATAAGAGTGGGTGGTGTTGGGTGGTACAAGGTTTTGAACCCAGGGTCAGGCCTAGTGACATGTACTGGAGCACAAGTTCAAGATCATAATTATTTGTCTTTAATTGAAAAATTTTATTTAATTAATTAATTTAGAATATTTTCCCACTGTTACAAGATTCGTGCTCTTTCCCTCCCCTCTTGCCATCCCCCCTCCCGTAGCCAACACATAATTCCACTGGGTTTTACATGTATCATTGATCAAGACCTATTTCCATATTATTGATAATTGCACTAGGGTGATCACTTAGAGTCTATATCCCCAATCATATTCCCATCGACCCATGTGTTCAAGCAGTTGTTTTTCTTCTTTGTTTCTGCTCCCACAGCTCTTTCTCTGGATGCAGATAGTGTTCTTTCTCATAAGTCCCTCAGAGTTGTCCTGGGTCATTGCATTGCTGCTAGTACAGAAGTCCATTATGTTGGATTGTACCACAGTGTATCAGTCTCTGTGTAAGTTGTTCTTCTGGTTCTGCTCCTTTCACTCTGTATTCCTGGAGGTCGTTCCAGTTCACATGGAATTCCTCCAGTTCATTATTCCTTTGGGCACAATAGTATTCCGTCACCAACAGATACCACAATTTGTTCAGCCATTCCCCAATCAATGAACACTTCCTCATTTTTCCAGTTTTTTGCCACCACAAAGAGTGAGAATATAAATATTTTTGCATAAGCATGACCATAATTATTGCTGAGGATGCATGATAGAGGAAACTGAAGGCTAACACTCCAAACTGAAGCTTATAGCAACAATTATTATCTATGCTAAAGCAGTTATTTACTTAATTAAAAAAATTCCTGACTTCCCACTCCCTTATTCAAATTAAAAAAAGTTATTTACTTAATTAAAAAAAGTTATTTACTTAATTAAAAAAATCAAAACTTATAGTAAAACAATCACAAAGACCTATTAAAATTATTCCTTATGCTAACATTACTTACCTATCTTAGAATTACAATTCATAATTAACTTAATACTATTGCTAACATTAAAATCCAATCCTCATATAAGGAGGTAGGGGATTTTTCACTCACACCAGGAGGTGGGAGGACATTCCAGATTTGAGGAACATTTAGTAGAAAACAAGGAGACAAAAGGTGAAGTGTTGTGGAGGGGGAACAGTTAGGACAATATGACCAGGTCACACAGTTTTTTTTGTTTTTGAGTCATTTCAGTTGTTTCTGACTCTTTGGAATGACACTTGGGATTTTCTTGGCAAAGATACTGGAATGGTTTGCCATTGCTTTCTTCAGCTCATCTTACAGATGAGGAACTGAGGCAAATGGGGTTAAGTATCCTGCTCAGGATCACACAGTTAGTAAAGTGTCTGAGGCCAGATTTGAACTCATGGAGATAGTGAGAAATCTGAGGAACTTTAAAACATTGACTTGCATCATTCTTTTCCTCCATGAGTTTTTCTCTTGTGTAAGTGACATGTGTCTTATTTTCCATCATGATGTACATGGAAATATATTATATGATAACATATGTAGAATTTATGCCTCTTTGGGGAGAGGGAAGAGATGGGAAGCAGAGAGAGAATATGAATTACAGAAAATGAATATTAAGAAATTATATTGATGTGTAATATGGAAAAAATAAGTAATAATAATAATTTTAAAAATTCACATGGTCCATTCTTTTGGCAAGGTGAAGGATGAGGATTCATACAACTCTAGGGGTGAAAAAAAGTCCTTGAAAGTTCATTTCCCTTATGTATTAAATGAAAATCACCCAAGCCTACTAATTGTCCAACTTACCCAAACCTACAGACCTCATAGCACCAAGGAGGGTGCTTCCTATAGTCAACTCAGACTCTTTAAATGCTTGAGTCTTCAGATGAATCTAGTTGGGCATGCACATTTCTAATATGTAATCACTGCTACATTGTCTACATACAGAGTGATCAAACAATGCAGGCATGTCCAACTTTTTATTGTTCTGTTTTGTGTTCATCTCCTGTGTAGTACTAAATTAGAATTATAACTTTTGTTAGGTTTTTGTTTGATTCAGAGGAGTCAGAAATAGTAGGAATAGATTTTTTTCAGCATTTAGTAAGTTTATAAATTGGCATTTGACTTCTATTATAATCCTGTTTGGGTTCAGGCAAAGTAGATTTTTCTTTGTAAAAAGAAAAGGAATGAAATATATTGAAATGTATGAGAAGGAGGGAAATGTATTGGAGCTAAATGAAATAGCAAAGTTTATTTAATGCAGTATACTTATTTCATATATGAGGAAACTTAGGTGCAGACAGGCAAATTGACCCTAGATATCATGTAGTTCTAACCCTTCATTTGAAAGATGAGGAAACTGGAACCCAAAGAGGGTAAATGACTTGTTCAAAGTCACAGAGTGAACAAGTGTCAGAGGTAGAATTCAAATTCAGGTCTCTCTTAAGTTCATATTCTAACATTTCAGCATGTTTTTGTAGCCATATCTTCTCTACCCAATATTTTTATAGTTAGTTTTTTGAACTTAAATATAGAATTTTACAATTTAACTCTATTGTCATATTATTAAATGTGATTAGTTTCTTCAGAATTTTTCCAACTTTGTAGTCTTATAACACAAATGCAAATACAAGGCAAATATATCATTATTCCATGGGAATTTACATTTACAAAGTAACCGAACAAAGAAAGAACTTTGTAGAGATTAAAAGCCTTTAAAAATAAGAAAAAAAGAAAGGTACACACACTATGTAATCAAAACAAGTTATCCAATGACATACATTGAAATTTGGGGAAATGGCATATATTAGCAATATATTTCATGACTATTTTGGAAGTTTTCAAATTATTTCCACATATTCACCATTATGGTAAAAATTAGAACTATGCTTTGATTTATATGTCTATATACATATGTATTCATGTGTATGTGTATATACACACAAATATATGTTTTTCATACTTATTTTTTTACCAGATCTTCCACTTGTAAAAAATATACTATCTGCAAAGTGCAATAAAATGTAAAGAACAAACTATGACTGTATGTCAGAGGTGGGACTTGAATTTAGGTCCTTATTCTGAGGACAGCTCTCTTTCTGTCTTTTTCTCTATAAAATGGGAATAACAATAATACTTATATTGTATGTTGTGAGGATGAGATGAGATAATATTTGTAATGTACTTAGTAAATTTTAAAACACTTTATAAATGGTAGTTGTTTTTATATTGTTATGATAATGACATATTCCCAGACATAGCAACACATGGGTACTAACCATTTGCTATTTTTAATTGCAAAAAAACCTTAGTGTTTTGCCCATTAGAGTACATTTATATTAGTCATTATTTAAATCTATGTTATAAATATGGATTTTTGTCTACCTCTTATCTATGGATACATATTTGATAAATATTCATTCTTCCATATAGATTGCCCTAAAACATAACTGACAATCATATAGTGCCTTAAGGTTTGCAAAGCACTTTACATACGTGAGTTCATTTCAGCCTAACAATAGTCCTGTTAAGTAGATACTACAGGTGTTATTAGGCTCATCTTATAAATGAGTAAACAGAAGAAGCAGAACAATTAAAATGATTTGCCTGTGGTCATACAGCTCACAAACATTAACATTTTAAAAAAGTGATTAAATAATTTATTTATTGTATTGCATTTACAAAGAAAAGAGATAGTGTACCACCCAAGTAGAAAGAATAAAAATGTATTTTCCTTCAGGGTGGTTATAGTATTGCTTTTTTCTGACAGCAAGTACAAATTCTTCAGTGAGCATTTTATGGCAGTTTAAATGTAGGATGAAAGCTCAGGAGAGGAAGCATGGGGGTGTCTGGAAAACTGGACTCTGCAGTTTTCTCTTTATGTTTTCTAAACTACCCGTTTGCCTAAGTGAGTCAGGAAGAAAAGCCCTTATTTGGTAGGGAAACCTTTCAGGAAGTAAGTTATAAAGCATATCTTACTCTCATGTTAAGAAGTTATTTCATTTACATCAGAATTATTCCTTTTATATCAGACTATTCACTGTAAATGAATGACTACAGTTTTTCTTCCTCAAGGCCACCACCAGAAATGCCTTTAACTCTACTATTATGGTTAATGGTATTTAAAGAAATATAACTCAAGAGACCTAGTTTATCATCACTAAAAACACAAACCAACCTGGCAACTCAGGGGAAAATTGAGTTGCTGATGGATTTCCCTGACATTATGAATACTTGGCTTACATGACTCCAAATTCAGCACTCTTTCCATGTTCCCAACAAAGTCATTTGGATATAGCTCCTCTTAATAACTACTTAACATGCATAGATACCCTCTTGCCTCTATAGAAAATTTCAATATACCATATCCAAATATAACTAAAAAGTGTGCTTTTTTTAGTGTGTCTTGAAAACCCACATATATGAGGCACAAAGGACAAAGAAACTTTTCTTTAGAAAGGAAATTAAAATTTTTATTATTTCACAGGCTATTTTTTCTTACATAAGCACATTTTAGTTCTTAAAATATACCTGTGGACATGTAGGGCATGAGTGGGTTTGGGGCATTGTTCATGGAAAAGAAAATGTGTCAAAAGATAGCTAGGAAGATAAACGTGTATTTTGTTATGTCGCAGGCTGGAGCAAATGGAACTAACAGAGCAGAAAATGCTCTGACAGTGTTAAGCAATTGAAACCTACATGGTGCTAGTTCTTCTGTAAGTACCAAACTCGATTCATTTGACCTAACTCAGTTTTCTGCAGGGAAGGCAGATGAGATGGTAGGTCCTTCTGAATAGCCATATTAAGTCTCACAATTTTGAGTGATGGTCCTGTCAGTAGTTCTGCACAATCTCCCAGAGATCCATGAATATATAATGTTCCTGTCAATGTCCCAAGCAGTGAGTTGCCCAGGTTAGGTCAGGTCAAAACTCCTATATGTCAAGATGGATCTGGACTTAAAATAATGTGTAAAAGCACTTCTAATTCACCTCCAATCATCATTATATCAATTGAAATGGTGAGTAGGGTTAAGAAATGAAGATTTAGGCTGGAGAAGTAGATCGAATGTAGGATGAACTATTAAGTGATTAGATACCACAAAGAATTCAAACATAAACTACAAAGAGTCCATAATGGGAAATGGATAAGGTTTCAGAGAAGCTGGTAGTAAGTGACCTTTCTGTCTAGTAGCCTACTGATGATGCTACTTGTTCCTGGCTGTACCCTGGGACATAGCTTCTCAATTCCAATTCTTTCCTTTCCTCATGTTATCTGGCCCTACTTTGGCTCCTCAGCCCTACCACATTCTTTGCTGCATCCTAACCTCCTAAATCCTCGGTACCATCCCCATCCTGTCCATTGAATTTCTCAGACCTCTACCTCCCCCTAACTGAATACTACCCAACCATGCTACAAACAGTGGAACAAAGATTGTGTCCCTTAGCAAGGATAGTACTTCAAAATTTTAGTGAACTGTACATGTATCATCTATTACATAAATATAAAGAAAAGAAAATGTATCTGGAAAAATAAAAGGCTGTGACCAGGAGAGTCAGTCAATTTTCCAACCAACATAGGCTCCTAATCTGTGCCAGGTACTGTAATAAGTTCTAAGATAAATATGTAATGAAATAATTCCTGCTTTCAAGAAGTCTATATTCTATAGGGAAAAAAAAAGTAGAAAAGGAATGATTGTGATTGAAGGGGAAGAAAGGGCTTACAGAGGAGGTGGTACACAAAAATCCCATTTGAGTAAATAAGTCACTTCTGTTTTCTACTTTTATATTCTAGTTTCTGTTCTTAGTCTGTCAAATGACTGCCTAATTTATCTTTGTCTCTCTATGTGAATATTTCTCTCTTTCCTTCTCTTTCTCCTTCCCTCAATTGTTTTTTTTCTTTTAAAAACATAGTCACAGAAAGAAGCTATGTTATAAACATTTCAGTGGAAGGCAGAATTGTTTGGCTTGCCACCTGATTTGGACTTTAGCAATAAATGTAAAATAAGAGGGAGGCTAGTGCAACCTCCTTCTTGAAGGAGAAGACAGTTTCAGTGACAGGATAAATAAATACTGTTTCCTCCATTCATACTCTTTGCCATTATCCTTTATTACCAGACCACCAAAACCTAAATATTTGAGATATAATCACACGCTCTCAGAGGCTGTGTCAGCACAATGGAAAACATCTGGAAGAAAATGAAAAGTAATCAGTCAACTATGCAGATATTTGAGGAGGGGGAATGCAGAGTGCCAAGAATCCAGTTTGTTAAAATATTCAGAGATATCTACATAATTGACTGAATTTTTCCATTTTCTTCCAGATGCTTCATATTGCAAACAATCCTGAATTCATGTGAATTATATGAGAAATAATTAGCCCTAAATTTAAAAGATTAACTAATACACCTGTTAGTTTGGCAATAATGAAGTATTTAGTAAGACCACAATAGATGTCTAACCTCTACTCTCCCCATCCTGAAAAATGCCTGATGAAGAGAAAAGCTTCCTTACTACTGCTTTTGAACACTCATTTTCCTGCCATGAACACAAGTATCTGGGTTTTAGAGGAAATAAAAATTCAGTTAAATTCTATATTCATGAGCTTGCCATTATCTTGCTATACTGTGAGTCACATAACATCTCCTTGAAATTTAAGAATTGAATTTAGGCAAGAGGAGTGGGAAGATCATGGGAGTGAATCTCTGTTCAATTTGATGGCCAAAAGTGAGGGAAAAGAGAGTTTCAGAAAATACTTTGTTGCCCCAATAAGCTGAAGTTTTCTGGAAGAGACAAATGGTAAAAAAAAAA
>NC_058131.1:257802089-257823639 GCF_016433145.1 Gracilinanus agilis
TTCTCTAATTATTAGAGATTTGGAACACTTTCTCATGTGCTTATTGATACTTTTGATTTCTTTACCTGAAAATTGCCTATTCATGTCTCTTGCCCATTTATCAATTGGGGAATGGCTTGATGTTTTATACAATTGCTTTAACTCCTTGTATATTTGAGTGATTAGACCCGTCAGAGTTTTTTGTTATAAAGATTTTTTCCCAATTTGTTGTTTCCCTTCTGATTTTGACTACATTGTTTTTGTTTGTACAAAAACTTTTTAGTTTAATATGATCAAAACCATTTAATTTACATTTTGTAATTTTCTCTAACTCTCGCTTGGTTTTAAAGTCTTTCCTTTCCCAGAGATCTGACAAGTATACTATTCTGTGTTCACTTAACATGTTTATAGTTTCCCTCTTTATATTCAAGTCGTTCACCCATTCTGAATTTATCTTGGTGTATGGAGTGAGATGTTGATCTAAACCTAATCTCTCCCATATTGTTTTCCAATTTTCCCAGCAGTTTTTGTCAAATAGTGGATTTTTGTCCCAAAAGTTGGGCTCTTAGGGTTTATCATACACTGTCTTGTTGATGTCACTTACCCCAAATCTATTGCACTGATCCTCCCTTCTATCTCTTAGCCAGTACCATATTGTTTTGATGACCACTGCTTTATAGTATAGCTTAATATCTGGTACTGCTAAGCCACCTTCCTTCACTTTTTTTTTCATTATTTCCCTTGATATTCTTGATCTTTTGTTCTTCCAAATAAAATTTGTTATAGTTTTTTCCTAATGTAGTAAAAAAGGTTTTTGGTAGTTTGATAGGTATGGCACTAAATAAGTAAATTAATTTGGGTAGAATAGTCATTTTTATTATGTTAGCTCATCCCACCCATGAGCACTCAATGTTTTTCCAATTGTTTAGATCTAGTTTTGCTTTTTTGGAAAGTGTTTTGTATTTATGTTCGTATAATTCCTGTATTTGTTTTGGTAGATAGATTCCTAAGTATTTTATATTGTCTAGGGTAATTTTATTTTTTATTTTTAAACCCTTTAACTTCTGTGTATTAACTTATAGGTGGAAGAGTGGTAAGGGTAGGCAATGGAGGTCAAGTGACTTGCCCAGGGTCACACAGCTGGGAAGTGTCTGAGGCCGGATTTGAACCTAGGAATTCCTGTCTCTAGGCTTGGCTCTCAATCCACTGAGCTACCCAGCTGCCCCTGTCTAGGGTTATTTTAAATGGTGTTTCTCTTTCTACCTCTTGCTGCTGTGATGGGTTTGAAATATATAGAAATGCTGATGATTTATGTGTGTTTATTTTGTATCCAGCAACTTTGCTAAAGTTGTTGATTATAGCTTTTTAGTTGATTCTCTAGGATTTTTTAAGTAGACCATCATATCATCTGCAAAGAGTGATAGCTTAGTCTCCTCCTTGCCTATTTTAATACCTTCAATTTCTTTTTTCTTCTCTAATTGCTACTGCTAGTTTTTCTAGTACAATGCTAAATAAAAGAGGTGATAATGGGCATCCTTGTTTCACACCTGTTCTTATTGGAAAGGCTTCTAATTTATCCCCATTGCATATGTTGCTTGTTGATGGTTTAAGATATATACTGTTCATTATTTTTAGGAAAGAACCTTCTATTCCTATACTTTCTAATGTTTTCAGTAGGAATAGGTGGTGTATTTTGTCAAAGGCATCTATTGAGATAATCATGTGGTTTTTGTTGGTTTGCTTGTTGATATGGTCAATTATGTGCATGGTTTTCCTAATGTTGAACCATCCTTTAATTCCTGGTATAAATCCCACCTGATCATGATGAATAACCCTCTTGATCACTTGCTAGAGCCTTTTTGCTAGTATCCATTTTAAGATTTTTTGCATCTATGTTCATTTAGGAGATTGGTCTGTAATTTTCTTTCTCTGTTTTTGATCTGCCTGGCTTTGGAATTAGTACCAAATTTGTGTCATAAAAGGAGTTTGGTAATACTCCTTCTTTGCTTATTATATCAAATAATTTGTATAGTATTGGGATTAATTGTTCTTTGAATGTTTCATAGAATTCATTTGTGAATCCATCAGGCCCTGGTGATTTTTTTCTTAGGGAGTTCTTTAATGGCCTGTTTAATTTCTTTTTTCTGATATTGGATTATTTAAGTATTCATTTCTTTTGCTGTTAATCTAGGCAATTTATATTTTGAAAATATTCATCCATATTACCTGGATTACTAAATTTATTGCTATATAATTGGGCAAAATAGTTTTTAATGATTGCCTTAACTTCCTCTTCATTAGAGGTGAGGTCTTCTTTTTCATCTTTGATACTATTAATTTGGTTTTCTTCTTTCCTTTTTTAAATTAGATTAACCAGTACTTTGTCTAGTTTATCTGTTTTTTCAAAATACCAGCTTCTACTCTTAATTCAATAGTTCTTTTACTTTCAATTTTATTAATTTCTCCTTTGATTTTTAGTATTTCTAATTTAGTTTTCATCCAAGGATTTTTAATTTGTTCATTTTCTAGCTTTTTAAGTTGCATGCCCAATTCATTAACCTTTGCCCTCCCTAATTTATGAATATATGCACTCAGTGATATCAATTTTCCCCTTAGAACTGCTTTGGCTTTATCCCATAAGTTTGGGTAAGATGTCTCATCACTGTCATTGTCTTGAATGAAATTATTGTTTCTGTGATTTGTTCTTTCACTAAATTATTTTGGAGAATCATATTATTTAATTTCCAGTTAGTTTTTGGTTTGCCTCTCCATGTATTCTTACTAATAACTATTTTCATTGCATTATGATCTGAGAAGGTTACATTTATTATTTCTGGTTTTTTGCATTTGTTTGCCATGTTTCTGTGCACTATTACATGGACAATCTTTGTGAATGTTCCATGTACAGCTGAAAAGAAGGTGTATTCCTTTTTGTCTCTATTTTTCTCCAAATATCTATTAACTGAAATTTTTCTAGGGTTTCATTCACCTCTCTTATCTCTTTCTTATTTATTTTTTGTTTGACTTATCTAGATCTGATAGGGAAAGGTTCAGGTCCCCCACTAGTATGGTTTTGCTATCTATTTCATCCTTGAGCTCCACTAGCTTCTCCTTTAGAAATTTGGAAGCTATTCCATTTGGTGCATACATATTGAGTACTGATATTTCTTCATTGTTTATACTGCCTTTTATTAGGATGTAGTAACCTTCCCTATCTCTTTTAATCTCATCTATTTTTACTTTGGCTCTGTCAGAGATCATGATAGCCACCCCTGCCTTCTTTTTCTCATTTGAAGCCCAAAAGATTTTGCTCCATCCTCTCATTTTCATTCTATGTCTGTCTGTCTGTCTGATGTGTGTTTCTTGTAAACAACATATGGTTGGGTTTTGGTTTCAAATCCACTCTGCTATTTGCTTCCGTTTTATGGGTTAATTCATCCCATTCACATTCAGAGTTATAATGATCAACTCTGCATTCCCAGACATTTTGATTCTCTCCTAGTCCTGTCCTTTCTTCTTTCACTGTTTCCTTCTATGCCAGTGTTTTCTTTTTAATCAGTTCCTATAATCCCCTCCCTTGTTATACTTCCCTTTCTCCCCCTTCCCTTCTTATTCCCCTCTTATTGTTCTTTAAAGCTGTTATAATTAAAAATGATGATGGCCGAGATCAAAAGGGAGAATAGTATTTTAATAAAAGCCATGCTGATAGAGATAAACTGACCACGCGCCTGTAAGAAAAACTATTCCAACCTCACCTCAGCCATTTTCCTTCCTCTCTCCTCGAGCTCAGGTAATCCAAGAGCAAGTTCCAAGTCACTACCCCCTACTTAAAACAGTCTCTCACCTTTAATACGTCATCCAAAACAGGAAACCCATGAAACCTGTTGGACCACGGGAAATGTAGTTTTAAGGACCCCCACAGGTCCACAGAAGTTTGTCAAACACTATATTGAGGTTCAATCCTTCCAAATAGAACCCCAGGTGATTTTAACTAACACAAAGCCATGTGGTGCTCCCCCCACCCAAAGCCCTTTCCCTCCCTAGTATTGCTTCCCTCCCTACCAGTCCCTTTGTTACCCTTCTACTTCTCTATAGGGCGTGAATCAATTTTCTGCCCCTATGGATCTGATTGTTCTTCTCTAAGTATATTTCAATGCACTTAAGTATTGAATATTCCCTCTCTCTAACCTCTTTACCCTTACAGTGTATTGTTATTTTTCCCTGTTGATCCCACTTGCTTCTTTATGGAATATAAATTTATTCCTTTTTGTTTGCTTTCCTTTTTTCTTATTGTTATCTTCTTCCTCCCCCCAGTTTTGTATATATTTATACATACATACATACATATATATTTATATATCTCTTGACATTTCATCCTATACAGTTTATCCCTATTCCCTCTACGTAAACTTCTTCTAGTTACACTGTTGTTAATAATAATTTTTAATATTTGCCAATACCTTCTTTTCTTCTTGGGATATAAATTGATTGAATTTGTTGTGTCCCTTAAAGAAAAGAATTTTTTTCTCCTCCCCCCATTCTCTTAATTACCTTATGTTGACTCTCTTGAGTTCTGGGTTTGGGCAGCAAACTCTCTGTTTAAGTCCGGTTTTTTCTTGATGAATGTTTGGAAGTCCTCAATTTTATTGAATGACCATACTTTCCCCTGCAATAATATAGATTCTGGGAAGATGGCGGCATAGACGGGGTGAATCTTAAAACTTCCACACCCTTACACACCGAGATAGAAAACAATGTGCTTCGAGAAGAAAGAGGACCAAATCTAATAACAGGATAGAGCAGGGAGAACCCTACTGCAGCACAACTAAAGAGGTACGCCAAGAAAAAGGCTTCAATACTTGAACTATCAAGACTGAGGGCATACAAGGGGAATCCCAGGATCCCAAGACACCTCCCCCACGTGCTGTGCGGAGTCTCCATAGGCCGGGGAAATCTCAGGGCCTGTGGGCACACTGGACAGGAGGGCCTTGCTGGCATAGGACTCAGGGAGTCAAACACAGGTACTGGAGAGGTGAGTGGAGGAGAAAACCAGAAAAACACAGCAAAAACGCCCAGAAGATGGTGGCTTAGAGAGAGCCAAACCCCAGAGCACAGACAGCTTGGCTTCCTCATACCAAGATAGAGAACGCAGGGCTTCAAGAGGAAAGAAAAACCAGATCTAACACAGCGGATAGCTCAGGGGGACCCAACCGCTGGAGAGTTCAATTCAGAGAAAATGCTCCTTCTTATCACCCCACCTTTTGGGGTTTTTTTTGTTTTTTTGTTTTTCCTTACCCTCAAGGTTTTGAGGTTTTAGCCTCAGGGCAGATTAATCCAATCAATACAGGATTAATCCCAACAATTGGACAGAGGAGAAGTCTTCCAAGGGCAGAGAAAGTAACTACAAACCTTTGCCCCTGGGGGGGAAGATCTTTCATCAAAGATCATTAAATACATCTGCTCAAAATAGCAGAACAAGGAAGGGAAAAAATATGAGTAAGCAACAGAAAAAGAGAAAAGAAATGACAATTGACAGCTTCTTTCAAGGAAGTACAAAGGGAGCAAATAAAACAGAAATAGAAGAAGAGGAAGTAGTTCTAGCGAACTGGACACAGGCTTTGGAAGATCTTAAAATTCAATTAACACAAGAATTTAAAACTCAATTAATTCAAGAACTTCAGGAACTCAAAAAACAATCAAGAGAGGGTGAAGACAATTTGAAAAAGGAAATACATGAGCTAAAATAAGAAAATAAAGTCTTAAAAGCCAGAATTGGCCAGCTTGAAAATGAAGCAAAGAAGGCAAAAGATGATCTACAAAGAAAATCAGACCAGAAAGAGAAGGATGACCAAAAAGCAAGGGATGAAATTCAGTCTTTAAAAAACAGAACTCAACAACTAGAAGGAAATGACTTCACAAGGCAGCAAGAAATATATTACATAAAATTAAAAAAATGAAAAATTTGAGGAGAATATGAAACACCTCATTGATTCAACCAAAGATCTGGAGAAGAGAGCTAGAAGAGACAACTTAAGAATTATTGGTTTACCAGAACATCATGATAAAAGAAAAAGTTTAGATAGCATTTTACAAGAAATTATCAGAGAAAATTGCCCAGAAATTCTTGAACAAGAGGGAAAAGTGGAAATTGACAGGATCCACAGATCACCTCCTACATTTAATCCACAACTGACAACTTCCAGGAATATTATAGCCAAATTCAAAAACTACCAGAACAAGGAAAAAATATTACAAGCTGCCAAAAAGAAGTCATTCAGATATCAGGAAACCACAGTTAGGATAACACGAGATCTGGCTGCATCTACATTGAAGGACTGGAAGGCATGGAACACAATATTCAGGAAAGCAAGAGAACTGCGTCTACAACCAAGAATCAACTATCCACAAGACTAACAAATCACAATAATTGTATTTACCATCTATGACATTTGGGGCCTTAATTTCCTCATCAGTAAAATCATATGGTAGACCTTATCTGAGGTTCTTTCCAGATCTAAATGTATGATTTCTGAATTGCTTGAAATTTTTAAGGTTTTTAAACTATGGTTGTTGGTTTTTATTAAATTGCTTCCTCACTCTCAATATTGGATACAAGGCACAATTTCCTGGGAATAAAGTGAGAATGCTATTTGAAAATGAAGGTGACATAAAAATAAAATATATTTATTAAATGAATACATTTTTTAAATAGTAGAGACCAAGAAAGGGAAAGGACTAGAAAGAAACAGAATGCCCCAAATTTCAAAGGAAGGAATGAGGTATATTCTTAAAATTATAAGTTGTTAATTATAAGTTAACTCCTGGCAAAGATCTGAAAAATATTATTAGAGTGTTTGTGAACATGTCAGAAGAGAAGAGCAATATGGGCTGATATGTATAATAATATGCCAGAATAAATTAATTTCCTGTTAATACTGAGGAAATTATCTGATTGAATTATCTGATGAAGTGAATATCATAGATATAGTATGCTTGGTCTTTGGGAAAATCTTTCATAGGGTCTTTGTGGATGAGGTGGAGAGATGTAGATCATGGTTCAAGTAACACTTTCAGAAACTGAATGACTGTTCAAATTCAGTGAAATGAATTATAATATCAAACTAGAAGGATATCTACAGTGTAATACTTCAAAATTCTATCCTTAGCCTGAGTCTTTGTAACATTTTTATGAATTAATTAGATGAAGCCATAAGTGGCATGCTTACCAAGTAGATGGATGTCATAAAATTGTCAGAAATAGATGAGGTATCAGATGAAAGAATCAAACAGAAAACAAATATTTATAAAGAGCCTACTATGTAGAAAGCACTGACCTAAATATCCTCACTGAATTAAGAAAGTCCAAGGACTATCCCTCCTTTCAAGGAACTCACAGTCTAATGGAATATACAAACAACTATTTACAAACAAGCTATATACAAGACAAATTGGAAATAAGAAAAAAAGTGAAATCATTAGAATTAAGGGTAACCAGGAAAGGTTACTAAGTTAGGATCTGAACTGGGTCTTGAATGATGCCATGGTTTCAAGGAAGCAGAGGTGAGGAAGGAAATTTAAAGCATGGTGGATAACTAGAAAAAATACCTCAAGTTTAGAAAATGAGTGTGTCTTCCAAGCTTGAGGAAGAGCAAGGTAGACAGTAATGTTGTATCACAGAATACATAGAGGAAGAGAAGAAAAATGTAAGAAAACTAGACATTTAGGATGAGACCAGGTTATAAAAGACTTTGAATGCCATTAAATATTTGATATTTTATATTTGAGTTAATATGGAGCCTACAAAATTTATGGTATTTGGAGATTATATGCTGAGAGCTTAACTTTAGAAAGATCAATTTGAAACCAGAATGGAAGATGGACTGATGTGGTGAGAGACTTGAAGCAAGGAGACCAACCAAAATGTTATTTCAATAGTCTGGCTATTAGTTGATTTACCAAAAACGTAGTGGTATCATAAGAAAGGAAAGGGATATAAAAAAGGAGAGATAGTATAAAGGCAAAATTGACAGATATTGACAAAAGATCAGATGTGGAAAGTGAGATACTACTCTTCACTTTATTTGCCCCATGAATGTTTCTCTAGTGTTAGCAATGTGTCTTCATTTACAATATGATGGACATAGAAATATCTATTGTATGATAATAGATGTACAACATCTATCATAATATGAGCTATATTGGGGAGGGGAGAAGATGGATTGAAAATGTCAGGAAACAATTTTTAAAACTATATTGACATGTAATAAAAAGAAAAAACATGGAATTGGGAGATGATCCATCATCTGTGAAGAACAAGTAGGTTAGCATCACTAGACTTCAGTATATATGGAGGTCACAAAAGTATAAGAAAATAAGGAAGGTAGAAATAGGCCAGGTTTAAATGGAATTTAAAAACAAAATAGGATTTTATATTTAATCCTGGAGACAATTTGGAAACCATTGAAATTTAATGAATGTATATAGGGAGAGACTGACATGATCAGATAAATATTTTAGGAAAATCACTTTGGAAGCTAATTGGAGGATGAACTTGTGAGGGGAAAAAGGCAGGGATACAAACCAAATGGCTCTTCCTAATTTTTTTGAAACCCTTACCTTCCATTTTGGAATCAATTGACTCCAAGACAGGAGAGTGGTAAGGGCTAGGCAATGGGGGTCAAGTGACTTGCCCAGGGTCATACAGCTAGGAAGTATCTGAGACCAGATTTGAACCTAGGGCCTCCTGTCTCTAGGGCTGCCTCTCAATCCACTGAGCCACCCAGCTGAACCAGGCTCTTCCTATTTTAAAATTTTATTTAATTATATATATTTCCCTGATTACTTGTAAGTAAAATTTTAACATTTGTTTTCTGACATTTTGCCTTCCATGTTCTCTCCCTTTCACCCTCTTCTCTGTTCCCCAAGATGTCAGGTAACATGATATAGATTATACATGCATTATAATGCAATTGATATTTCCATATTCATCATGCTGTGAAAGAAGACACATATAACTTATATGTGAAAAAAAACTCATGAAGGACATAAAGTGGAAAATGGTATACTATCACCTGTGTTCAGGCTCCATCAATTCTTTCTATAGTGTGTGTTGGATAGCCTTTTTCCTTATGAGTCTCTTGGAATTATCTTGGATCATTGCACTGCAGAAGATAGTTAAGTTGTTCACAGCTGATCATCATATATTGTAGCTGTTGCTATATAACAAGCTCTTTAAATGGTCCAGTCATGAGGGGATGAGGAGCTGCATCTCAGTGACAAAATGGGGATATATATGAGATATATTGTAAAGGTAGAAGCAACAAAATTTGGCAGCATATTGACTATATGTGATGAGGGAAGGTGAGAAATTGAGGATAACAAGATTGTGAGCTTAAGAAATTTTGGTGATGGTGGTACCCTCAATAGTAATAAGGAAAATTTGGAAGAGGGGTGGTTTTGAGGAAAGGGTAGAAAGATCCACTTTGGACATATAAATCTTGAGCTATCTATACTAAATTCAGTTCAAAATTCCAGTTAGTGATATTAGAAGGGTGGTGGGATAGAGGTCTCAGGTGGATAAATAGATCTGATAATCATCTGCATAGTGTAGTATCCATGATCCTGAGAGGGGTCAAAGCTGCCTCAGAGAATTCCATAGTGCCCTCCAGAACTCCAGGAGAGGGGGAAGTTGAGAGCAGTTGGAGACCTGAGTATAAAAGGCCAGGTCACCCTTCTTGCAGGGACACTTGGATCATACTCTTTGTGGGTTCAAGGGCTCATCTCTGACCTCCAGGGACTGAGTGTTACATTACTGGTTTCAATTGAGAGAATATTTCAACAGCAGCGTCATAGCTAATTTCTATATAGACCTTCAAGGAAGATTACCTTTGCACCTTCATCTTAGTTACATTAGATTAGGAGAAAGATTATTTAGGGAGTGGGATAGGAATTAAGTTGTTAAAAACACATTCCCCCTTGGGGAATGTGCAGCCAACCAGTTTATTGAAGATTTTAGTTAGCTTATCTCCCTTTTCAGACCTAACCCATTTCCCTTCACCTTGTCTTCCTGAAAACATTAAATCTCTTTGCTTGTTAGATACTGGGCCTGTGTGGAGACATATTTGGGGTATACTAACCATCATTATATTTTACCCATCCAAGATCTCTTTCCAAGCTAGAACTAGTGCAGTTTCTGTCATAAGAGCCTATCATCTGGGTTGAAGACAATCTGACCTCATCTATTCCTAGAGTGTGGGGAATAATTTTAAACATAGAGAGTTAATAACTTCTATGGGATTATTCCCCACAAATTCACCATCTAGACCAGTGATTCCCAAAGTGGGCACTACCACCCCCTGGTGGCTACTGCAGCGATCCAGGGAGGCGGTAATGGCCACAGGTGCATTTATCTTTCCTATCAATTGCTATTACAATTTTTAAAAAGTTAATTTCCAGGGGGCACTAAGTAATATTTTTTTCTGGAAAGGGGGCGGTAGGCCAAAAAAGTTTGGGAACCACTGATCTAGACCCTGAATTAGTGAGTTTGAACTGCCTCCATAACTGATCCAAAGAGTTAAAGTTTAACTGGTCCTCAGAGGGGGTGGAGGAAGAATTCTTCTCTCTCCTGCCCCTACCCCCTGTTAAGCCAGCCTGCTTCTTTTCTGACAGAGACTCCATTTTTACAATTGCTAATTTGATCCAATTTAACAATAGATATGATATCTGAAATGATGAAAGCTGAATAGAATTATTAAGCAAGATATAGGAGAGAAAAGGCCCCATGATAGAGCCTTGAGGACTACTCACAAATGGAAGGCATGACTTACACAAATATCTACCAAAAAGCCTAAGATGGAATTATCAGAGAAGTAGAGGGAAAATCTGGAGATATCAGTGCCACAAAAACCTAAAGAGGAGAAATTATACAGAAGATGATTGACAGCAACAAAGGCTACAAAGAAGAATGAGGTTAGTGAAAAGGACATTAAATTTGCCAATCAAAGAATTCATTCATCACTTTGGAGAGAGAAATTTCAGTTGAATGATGAAATCAAAGCTCACATTAAAGAGTGTTTAGAAAAGCATGAGAGATGATAAGTAGGTGATATTTGTAGATGATTTGTTCCTTGAGGTTAGCCATAAAAGGAAGAAAAGTGAGTCAATTAGCATTTATTATATGAAACAAGCATTTTGTCTAGGATTTGGGATACAATTAAAAGCTTGGTCCCTGACCTCTAGAAACTCACTGTCTACTTGAGAAGACAACATTTAAACAACTATGTATAAACAAGATATATACGGGATACATGGCAGATAATCCAAAGAGGAAAAGTACAAGCAATAAAGAAGATTGGAAATGTAGCATTTTAGCAGATGGTTGAAGAAAATCAGGGAGTCTAGGAAACAAAAATATATAAGGAGAGAGTTCTAGGCATGGGGGACATCCCAGTCACTGAAAATATCCAGATTTGAAAGATGGACTGTCACATGTGAGAAAGAGGAAGGATGTGAGTAATGCTGGATTGCACAGTGAATGGTAGGGTAGTAATACTTCTGAATATTGAAAAGGTAGGAAGGGGTCAAGTTATAAAGGACTTTGATTAACAGGGGATTTTATGTTTATTCCTAGAGGTAAGAGGAGCCAAGGAAATTTAAATTTAAAAAAGGTGTTCATGTAAACAAGCCTAGAGACTTTAATGAAAGGCAATCTTGGTATGTCATTGCATTAGTATCTCTGAATTAAAATTTATATATATGCATATATATGTATATGTATTTATATGTTAGTTTTTGAGTTTTGGGCTGCTTTATTACAATTTTAACTACTGATAAAAATAATAACTCTGACCAATACTAATTACTATTAAATATAATATGAAATTTAAAACATTAATCTTAAAAAATGAACTCACAGTTTCATTTCAATAGGTCATTCCCTTTACAGACAGACTTTAGCACCTCCTCTGCAATTTATCATCTTAAACCATTGCTTTAGAGCTGAGTTATCAAAACAGACTTCTTGCTAGCTTAATGTCACCCACAATAGTCTCTAGTATGGCCTGAAACTGAATAAAATTTAATTGGTAAAATATTTAACAAAACAAACATATTAGAATGTTGATAATATTTAGTTTTCTAAGTCAATATATGATCTAGGAATCCATATGTGTGTATACACACACATACACACACATGCACATAGATATAAAGATAGTTAGATAGATAGATAGATAGATAGATAGATAGATAGATAGATAGATAGATAGATAGATAAATCTTACATTCTGTCTTAGAATTGGTACTAAGATCAGTTCCAAGGCAGAAGATTGATATGGGCTAGGCAATTGGCATTAATTGGCTTACCCAGAGTCACACAGCTAGGAAATATCTGAAGCCAGATATGAACCCATGACCTCCCATCTTCAAGACTAGCCACCCTCTTACATAAGTTTTAATGGCTTCTCTTTCTATTTGAGTTTGACACATTGCCTCTGAGCACTTATAATGTAAGTGAGTAGAGCCCAAGGTTACATAGTCAGCATTTGAATCTAGAAATTTGTGATTCTGTCACAGGATTTTATCCACTAAACAATAATGCTAGTTAATCTGATTATAGGAAAAAAATGTGCTCTGGGGCCAAGCATATTTAAATATGCAGAAAAAGTACCACATTTTAAAATAGATAATAGAAAGCAAGAACATACCCCAAGGAGGGGTAATTAGGATAAAAATGCAGCACAAACTATTTTATAATCAGTTGAAGCAACTGGGGTTATTAAACATGGACCCAAACAGATTTTGGGAAGTGATAGTAATCTTCAAGTACATAAAGAATGGCCATGTGGAAGACTATATAGCTTAGACCAATATCAGGAAGTTAAATAGAGGTTTATTTTGGCCTTAAAAAGAAATGGATTTTCTCAGGGTGGTGAGTTCATTTTTACTTAATATCAAATGGAGCCTAAATAGCCTCATGAGTGAGGGTTCATCATTTGGGCAAAGGTTGGACTAAGTAACCTCTCAGGTTCCTTTGAGTTCTTGGATTGTAAAATTTTGTTTTATATATTAAAAATCTGAGCCCTTAGAAAGACTAAGACTACTAGTTTCACAATTCTTAAAAAAACTTTATGGTCATAATAAAATTATTTAAGAAAAATGTAACATTTAAAATTTTAAAATGAATAATATTTGAAAAATAGCAGATGCATTTAATTATAGAAAAGCAAGATATTTCCCCAAGGCAATCTTATGTGGTTATTGGAACAGAGCCATTTGGAAGTTCTTGAGTGCTTTTCAATGGCCTGCTGCTTATATTCTATAAGTAACTTTATAGTCAGAATTGGATCACCCAACATGTTAAACTATCTGGTCATCTTTGAATATAGAGGATATTTGCATCTGACTGAGATGGTTTTTCACACATTCACTGTATTTACATCTTGCCATGTACCAGGCAGCCCCATTTTCCTCTATTATTTTTTCAGGCACTGGGTAAGTTGCTATCCCCAAAGCACTTCGTTATCTTTTATTTACATTTCAAGTTCTAAACAATCAGTTTCAAAGTACATGGAATGGATCACATTTGTTAGTTGGATCCTTCTATGATGAAGTAGTCTGCTACCAAAATTGAAATTTTCACATTTAAAAATTACTTAATATGACAACAACAAACATATTTATGTTACTTAAATACATACTCTCCTTTAAGCCTTACTGTATTTCTACAAGCTATTTAGTGTAATTATCCCTGATTTAGAAATGATAATCCTATGATCAAAGAAGGACCAAAGAAGTGAGCCAGTATTATGGGAAAATAATTATGGATTGGATTTAAGAGGATATGAGATCAATTTTTCTTCAATTTGGTACCTATGTGACTACGGACAAATTACTTCTAATGGGTTAAATTTTTTCTTGCTGTTAAAAAATAATAAAAAAAAAAAGGTTGGCTAAATGATCCTAAATGATCTCATCTAATTCTAAATCCATGATCCTATGAAGTTCAAATATTAAATGACTTGACATTGAACACAGAGCTAATAATTGTAAAAAGCAAGATTTGAACTCATATTCCTCTCTCTGAGTTCAGATTTCTTTTCAACACATCCTATTGACTTTGTCATAAATGAAATTTGATATATGGTATTTCCTCCCTAGAATCTTCCAGACTTGTTTCAATCCATTTGGCCAGCAAAAATATGTCCATTTATCATCTTTCCTCAAATATTGAACAATATTTCCTCCATATGTTAAATGTCAATTTTATTTTTTGCCTTATGCATCATTCTTTCCAAACATTTTTCCTTGAGTAAGAATATTCCATTTTGGTAGTGTTACATATATTAAATATATGTGTATATATATATGTATATTATATGTGTGTTATATATGTATTTATATGTAACACATCATCATAATAATTATAGTCTAAATCTTTTGAGCATCTGACCATATGCAATCATTATTAAGATTTGTCCATGATATCTACCTATCAATGCCATAAATTGTGGGTGATAATACAATACTAAGATTATGGAAAAGATAAAAAATTCAGATTTCTTATAGATTTCATTCAGTTTAAATTTTTCTTTAGTCTGTTAAACAGATGAAATGATCATATTTTTTAGATTATACACAAATTGCATCAAGATCTTGAAATGTTAGGATGAAATTTTTAAATTGACTTCATATTTAAAATTACATTTGTTTGGATTATAAAAAATCATTGTCTATATTAGCATCTATCACTTATATAACACATTAAGATTTATGAAGTCCATTAATTTTCTGGCTTATTAAAATAGAATAGAGGGAATAGGAAATTTGCAGAGAGTTTGGGCAATGCAGATGATTTGCAGGCAGCTTGGCACATGCAAGGAACCAGATGGGTTGACATTCTGGAATGAGAGGAACACTTAAGAAGGAACACTGGGATTCCAAGGGGGGTCAGTTGATCTCTGGACACTGAAGAGTGCAAAAGCTGTGGCCATCCTGGGATTGAGCAGCAGGAGGAAGCTGAGTTTCTGACTCACCTTGGAGGATGCTAAAATCAAGAAGATTTCTTTGATCCTGATCCTGTGACCCCAGATTCCATCTCTATCATCTGTTCTGAGTGAGCTGCCCAGGACCCAATCTCTCTAACCTAACTGATCCAGACCAACAGGCTCTGGCCTTTGGGCCTCTAGACAACCCATCTGACTAGACTGCACTGATCCTGTTTTAATTCAGTGGACCAGCTAGTTCAGGAATAGTTAGCTAGATTTAATTTAGCCAGATAGAGAGTGCAGAGAAAGTAGCCCAATTTATTGGGAATGAAGCAACCTTTACAGATCAGTTAGGGGGGAGGAGATAGGAAACAATTAGAGCTAGGGAATCCATCTCCCTGATCCATGTACCCATCCTGTGTTTGTTCAATAAACCAAGATCTTTTTGAATATCCTATTGAGAGAACAGTCAGATTGTTTTGTCATCAACCCACAGGATCTGAGGCCTATTAACTTGGCTTCAGATTGTGTCAGAACAACATCAGGTCTTCAGCACTGGTTCAAAACTCAACTCAATAGCTAGAGACTTTACTAGGTTCCCCCACTTACTTATTTCCGGCTTCATTTCATCCTTACAACTTTGTGAGATAAGGGTGATGATTATCTGTATTATACACACACACACACACACACACACACACACACACACACACACACACACACATATANACACACACACACACACACACACACACACACACACACACACACACACACACATATATATATATATATATATATATATATATATATGGAAACAGAAGGTAAGAAGATTTAGCTTATTTGCCCATAATTTGCTATAATTAGCAAGTGTCTGATATAGGATTCAAATTCAAGTCTTTGTGACAACAAATCTGTCATAGCTCCTAAATAGCCTGGTTTTATAGCTTTGTAAATATATATGAGAGCCATAATTATTATGAAGAGGCAACCTGAAATTAGGGAAAGATGGGTATTTTTGGAATCAAGAAGGCCTGGGTTCAAGTTTGCTTTAGATAAATTTGGTTGCAGGACCATGGGCAAGTAATTTAACTTTTCTAGGCCCACATTACACTCATTAAAATAAATACTAAAGAATTTTTGGAGGTGGAACAAAGATAGTAATGTGGAGAAAGTATTAAACTGAGTTCTCCTAATATTCCCCTCCAAACAACTTTAAAATAAATCAAATTCTTGAGTTATAGAGACGAGAAAAGATCACAATGAGACATTGATCCTGTACAAGGCTATTTAGGAAGTTGAAAAGAGAAAACTGTGACACAGAGGTGAAATGTGACCTGAAACCCATTTGGTTAAAACAGTTGTAGGACTAGATGGTGGCAACAGAATCAAAGAAGCTTCAGGAGCTCTCAAGCCAAAGATGATAAGGTAACCTAGTCACTGGTCAGTAAGACATTACAAGGGACCCTCTCCAAGCAATGGATTTAGGACCAATACTTTTTGGCAACTCCATTGCCCATAACCACTTCTGGATCATAACTCAAAGGACAAAATTAGTGCTATGGATCAGGAGGTAGGTGAAGCCTTGAGGGATAGTGTCAGTTGAATCATAAGGAATCATGGACAGTGAGGAACAGTATAGATTTCAGTCCAAAAGGATTAGGAGTCTTGAGAAGCAATAATAATTGCAGTCCCAAAGGATCAGGGACCTTCATAAGTAAGCATGAGAGTGGAGAGCAGTGGAGCAGTGATCAAATTACTCCCCAGATAACATTACCCAGGAAGCACCAAAAATTCTTCAACTCCCAGAGTTAGTTCTAAAAACAGCTGCACCCAAACCCCCTGAAATTTGAACAGATGGATCTCTTTAACACTGTATCAGGAATGGAGCCCAAATTTAACATAAATTTTTAAAAAAGGATGGAAAATGGACAAACAACAACAACAAAACAGTTTAATCATAATGGCATACTATGGTGACAGGGAAAATCAAGACAAGAAAGAAGATAATGAAGTTAAAATAGGCATTTAAAAAGATGCAAAGATAAAAATGTGCATTGGAAAAATAATAAGGAATGGGATTTGAAGAAGATAAAAATATTTTGAAGATCAGAATAGTAGAGAAAAATAAAGAAATGAGAGTGAAAGAAGAAAATATTGAAAAGGTACTTCACAGCTTGTTAAAAGAGGCATTAAAATGCTGAAGAAAATAATGTTTTTAGAGTAGAATGAACCAAATGAAAAAAAGATACAAAAGCTAACTGAAGAAAATTATTCCTAATGTATAATTAGAGAATTTTGTACCTTTTAACTATGTTCCCTAGAATTCCTTTGGTATTTCCCAAAATTCTTTTAATCTCCACCACATTTCATGGTCACATTTTGTATATAGTTGGCTATAACGCCACCTCTCTCTCTCTTTGTTCCCACAACTGTAACTTGGTTAGCTAGCTTTATTACTTTAGTTATTATTAATAAACTTTATAAAATATAATAGTTATTACATATTAATTTTAATCTTTACATTTTAAAATTAAAATCAGATAAATGAAAACTAATGACTCCACAAAACATGAAAAAACAAAGAAGAGTCAAAAGAATGAAAAAAATCAAAGAAAATTTGAAATATCACATTGGAAAAGAAACTGATTAGAAAATAGATTGAGGAGATATAATTTAGGAATATATAAGAACCTGAATGCCATTATAAAAGAAAGAGCCTAGACATTATATTTCAAGAAATTATCAAAGAAAAATGTGTTAATATCCTTGAACAGAGGCTAAAATAGACATGGAAAGAATCCACTGATCAATACCTGACAGAGATCCCAAAATGAAGCTACCAGGAATATTACAGTCAAATTACAGAGCTACCAGATATAAAATAAAATACTATCAGCAGCCAAAAAGAAGTCACTCTTATAGCATGGAGCCACAATGAAGATCACATAAGAATTAATAGCTACCACATTAAAGGAATGGAGGGCTTGAAATATGATATTCCAGAAGGTAACAGAGTTAGGATTATAACCAAGAATAACTTACTCAGAAAAACTGAGTATAATACTTTAGGGGAAAGAATTTAGTGGAAAAGTGGTCTCATAAGCACTCTTGATACAAAGATAAGAGCTAAATAGAAAATTTTATTTTCTAATATAAAGTTCAAGAGAAATATACAAAGGTTAATATGGAAAAGAAATCATAAGTAACTCAATGAGGTTACATTATTTATCTTTCTATTATGGGAAGATGATAATGTGACTTCAAAGAACATTATTTTCAGGGAGTTAGTTGGAAGGATTCTACCTACAAACAGGGTTTTTGAGGGAGTCAATTATGTTGGGAAAATGAGAAAGAAACATATAAGTGAGAAAGAAGCATGCCCTGAGAGAAGGAAAGGACATAAAAAATGAGGTAAATTATTTCACATAGAATAATCACAGAAGGTTTTATAATGGAAGGGGAAATGATAAGTGACAGGTAATGCTGGAAATTTGAATAAGGAGGAAGAAAACGAAATGTGTGTATTCAGTTCGAAATAGACATCTATCTTACCAAATAAGTAAATAGGATGGGAAAGAAATGAGGGGAAGGGAATGATGATAATCAGAGTAGATAAAAGAAAGCAGGGTTCAGAAAAACAATAGACTTTTGAAGAGGTATAGGATAAAAAGAGAGATAAAGATAAGCAGAAGAAAATATATTGGAGGGAAATGCACAGTTAGTATCATAACTGTGAATATGAAAGTTATGAATTAACTCTTAAAACAATCTGATAGCAGAGTGGACTTGAAACTAGAAATAAAAAATATGTTGTTTACAAGAAACAGATACATACACAGAGTTAAAATAAGGGGCTAGAGCAGAATCTTTTATGCTTCCACTGAAGTAAAAAAAAGGCAGGAATAGTAAATGTGATCTCAGAAAAAGTAAAAACAATTACAAAGACCTAATTAAAAGGGATAAGCAGGAAACTACATATTGATAAAAAGTACCATAGTGTAAGATTTAAATTAATATTAATAACTTCAAGTATCATAGTTTAAAAGTTTATTAATAATCATTTGAAATAAAGGGAATCAAAACCTAACTATCTAACAAAAATAAGACTATGTAAGTTCTCTCATCTCTCCCAAATAGCCCATTTCAGTCAACCTTGATCACAAGAAAAGAGAGAGAGGCAGGACTACACAAAACTTATATCCTTCTACATCAACAAATAAAGTGAGAAGGAAAGTGAGATGCTCGGAATTGAAGCCCAGGGGAGCAGGTTCTAATTACATAATCCCCCTCTATGATTCCTATGGGAAACGAGCATGTAGAAATCTGCCAGATTTACATGCCTAGTTTCCCCATGGAATCAGTACACATAAGCAATTTATATCTCTAAAGATCTTCAACTATAGGTACATAAAATATTGTACTTTCTAAGGGGAAATTACAATAATTTGGGGATAAGAGGGAAATAAAAAAGAAAGAGAATAAGAGGGAAATAAAAAAGAAAGAGAATAAGACAGTCTTCCGGGTTAAGATGGCGGCAGAGTAAGAAGCAGCTCTTAACCTCTCCTGACCGAAACACACAAAACTCCTCAAGGGGACATAAAAACAAGTCCAGACGAACGGAGGAACCCCACAACAGGGCACAGCGTGGAAGGTACGTGGAATCGAGACATTTCCAAGCTAAAAAGGGCTCTCACTCACTCAATCGCCAGCTGAGCAACCGCCCCACCCCCACCCCCTCCACACTCACCTATAGCTCCGAACCCAGCTAAAAAGAAATAGAGCAAGTTTGGGGCACCCATCGAGTCATCAGCAGCTCCGGGACCTGTTCCTGACAGCAGCAAGACTTAGGACCCCATTAAGTCAAAAAAAGCACGCGAAATCTGAGCGCGCGCGCCGGAGCAGGACGCTGGGCGCGCAGAGTGCCGGCTGAGTAGAGGCGTGGGTGGAGGCAGAACTAAGCCTAAGTGGGGAACCAGTGCAGACGGGTATACAACTGTGGAAACAGCGCCCTGAGACTTGTAAAGAAACCTCCAGCAGAGGAACAAGCAAGAGGGCCCACCAGGGGGCTTGACCTTGGGAAAAACCAGAATTCAGACCTCAGGAGCCAATAGATTGGGAACAGACACTGAGCCCGAGGATAAAGCTGAGAAGCTGCTGGGCTAATGATGGCTACTCAGCATCAGCATCAGGAGGTTCAGAAGAGAAAGAATAATAACAAAAAGAAGAAGTCTTTAACACTCGACAGCTTTTACACAGAGAAAATCCAGACAACCGAGCAAACAGAGGAGGAGAACAAACAAGCATCCGGACCCTCCTCAAATAAGGAAAACTCCTCACAAGCTATGGAAGAGTTCAAAACTGAGATTCTGAGGAAAATGGAAGAGATCTGCCAAGAAAATAACAGTTTAAAAGGTAGAATCTTGCAATTGGAAAGTGAGGCTCAGATATCAAATGAACTGATAAGCAAATTGAACACCAGAAATGACAAGATTGAAAAGGAATACCAAAAGATTATAGCCGAAAACCAAAAAATTATAGCCGATAACCAGTCCCTAAAGGCTAGAGTCGAGCAATTAGAAACCAATGATCTCTCAAGACAACAAGAACAAATAAAACAAAGTCAAAAGACTGAAAAAATAGAAGGAAATATGAAATATCTCAATGAGAGAGTGACAGACCAAGAAAACCGGTCTAGAAGAGACAATTTGAGAATAATTGGTCTTCCAGAAAACCCAGAAATTAATAGAAACCTGGACTCCGTACTAAAAGAAATTATTCAGCAAAATTGCCCTGAAGTCCTACAACAAGAGGGCAATATAGACATCGAAAGGATCCATAGAACACCCACCATATTCGACCCAGAGAAGAAATCGGTTAGAAATATTATTGCCAAATTCAAAAGCTTTCAAGCAAAAGAAAAAATCTTACAAGAAGCCAGAAAGAGACAATTCAAATATCAAGGAGCACCAATCAGGATCACACAGGATCTGGCAGCCTCCACACTAAAAGACCGTAAGGCTTGGAATACAATATTCAGAAAGGCAAGAGAGCTGGGCCTGCAACCACGGATCAACTACCCATCAAAATTGACTATATATTTCCAGGGGAAAGTATGGGCATTCAACAAAATTGAAGAATTCCAGGTATTTGCACAGAAAAGACCAGGGCTGAATGGAAAGTTTGATATTGAACCACAAAAATCGAGAGAAACCTGAAAAGGTAAATAAGTTACAGAGGGAAAAGAAAGAAAACTTGTAATTTTTAAATTTGCCTTTTTAAGGGCCTCAGTGAGATCTAATTATCTGTATTCCTATGTAGAGAAATGTTATGTTTAATTCTCTGTAGTGAACTCTATTCACTATTATAATATTCACTATTATAGTAATCAGAAGAATAATTAACAGGGTGAGGGTGGAACACTAAATAATCTAAGATGGCATGGGGGATGGGAAAGAGGGGGTAAATAGCAGGGGATACCAAGAGAAACTTGAGCGAATAAGAAAATAGAATATTTTATTACACACAAAGAGGGCATGGAAGGGAGAGGGGACAAATACTATTATAAGAAGGAGAGGAAGAGAGCA
>NC_058131.1:257824139-257851479 GCF_016433145.1 Gracilinanus agilis
CTGGCCAATTCTGGATTTTAAGATTTTATTTTCTTGTTTTAGTTCATGAATTTCCTTTTTCAAATTGTCTTCAGCCTCTCTTGCTTGATTTTTGAGTTCCTGAAGTTCTTGAGTTAATTGAGTTTTAAATTCTTGAGTGAATTGAACATTGAGATCTTCCAAAGCCTGTGTCCAGTTCTCTGGAACTACTTCCTCTTCTTCTATTTCTCTTTCATTTGCTCTCTTTTCACTTCCTTGAAAGAAGCTGTCAATTGTCATTTCTTTTCTCTTTTGTTGTTGCTTACTCATGTTTTTTCCCTTCCTTGTTCTGCTAGTTTGAACAGATATATTTAATGATCTTTGATGAAAGATCTTCCCCCAGCTGGCAATGGAGGTTTGCAGTTATTTTCTCTACCCTCTGAAGACTTCTTGTCTGTTCAATTGTTGGGATTAATCTTCTATTGATTGGATTAATCTTACTCCTTTATCTGCCCTGAGGCTAAAACCTCAGGGGGAAAAAACCTGAGGGAAAAACAAACAAACAGAAAAAAAAAACAAGTAGGGTGACAAGAAGGAGAGTTTTCACTGAACTGAGCCCTCCATCAGTGAGGTTCCCCCTGTGCTGTCCCCTGTGTTTGATCTGGTTTCCTTTCCTCTTGAAGCCCTGCTTTCTCTATGTTGGTATGAGGAAGCCATGCTGTCTGTGATCTGGGGTTTGGCTCTCTCTAAGCCACCATCTTCTGGGTGTTTTTGCTGTGTTTCTCTGGTTTTCTCCTCCAGTCACCTCTCCAGTGCCTGTGTTTTACTCCCTGAGCCCTATGCCAGCAAGGCCCTCTCTGCCTATCTGTGTGTCCACTGGCCCTGAGATTTCCAGGGCCGCTGGAGACTCCATACCACATGTTGGGGAGGCATCCTGGGATGCTGGGATTCCCCTTCTATACCCTCAGGTTTGATAGTTCAATGAATTGAAGCCTTTTTCTTGGAGTACCTCTTTAGTTATGTTGCGGTTGGGTTCCCCCTGCTCTGTCCCATTATTAGATTTGGTACTCTTTCTTCTCAAAGCTCATTGTTTTCTATCTCGGTGTGTAAGGGTGTGGAGGTTTTATGATTTGCTCTGTATATGCTGCCATCTTCCCGGAACTTTCTGACAGGAAAAAAAAACTCAAGTGTTGTTTAAAAGAAAGACATTTGAAGAACATATACACATATAGATTAAAGGTAAGAAGATGGAACAGAATATGTTGGGATTCAACTATGCCAAAAAAAGAGCAAGAGTAGCAATCACAATCTCAGACAAAGCTAAAGAAAAACATATCTGATTAAAAAACATAAGGAAGGTAATTACATCGTGATAAAAAAAGTAATATAGACAATGTAGAAATTTCATTACTTTACAGAGATACACTAAATCATATAGCATCCCAATTTTTAAATAAGTAACTAATGAAGCTTAAAGAGCAAACTATACTAGTGGGGGACCTCAACCTTCACCTATAAGAAATAGATAAATCTAAACAAAAAAAAATGAGAAAGAAATAATGAAAGTGAATAATATGTAAATATGTTTTGCATGATAATGCATAACTCAGGAAAATAAATTAAATAAATAAAAGTTATAAAAGCAATTAAATCAAAATGAAAAATAATATCTATCTAAACCATCTGCAAGCATTATCTGTAATGGAGATAAGTTAGAAGCTTTCCTAACAGGGTCAGGGATGAATCAAAGATAAGGCCTATTACCACTATTATTCAATATTGTACTAGATATGCTAGCTAGAGCAACAAGAGAAGAAAAGGAAATTGAATTAACTAGAATATACAATGAAGAAACAAAAGTGTCACTCTTCATAGATGACATGGACATACACTTAGATAATTCTAGAGAATCAACTAAAAATTAGTTGAAATAATTATCAACTTTAGCATGTTATAGGATACAAAATGACAAATGGGATAAATTTTTAAAATCTGGAAAGACTTACATGACCTGATGCCAAGCAGAGTGGGTGGAATACAGAATACCCTTCACTTCTATTAGAAAAAGAATACTGTTGAATTGCCAATGTACAATGGCAGGTCTAATTCAAAAGGCAAAAAGAAGCAGGAGTAGGAGCAGGAATCATGGACAAAGTTCTAGGGCTGAAAAGAATATTTGCATTTGTTCAAAAACTGAAGAATATGCAAGGAGATAAGTAGCCACCTCTTTCCTTAGGTCATACCACCTAGGAAGAACTAAAATTTTTATCTTCCTTCCTTCTTTCCTTCCTCCCTTCCTCCCTTCATTCTTTCTTTCCTTCCTTCCTTCTTTCTCTCTCTGCCTCTCTCTTTCTCTCTCTCTCTTTATTTCTTTCCCTTTTGCTTTCTTTCTCTCATTCTTTCTTTCTTTCTTCCTTCCTTCCTTCTCTTTCTCTTTTTCTTTCTTTCTTTCATCCTCTCTCTCTCTTTTTCTCTCTCACTCTCTCTTTCCATGAGACAACAAAATAAAATCAAAAGAATTCAAAAAAGAAGAAAATGCGAAATGTTTCAATGAAAAAAAACAACTGATCTGAAAATCAACTGAGAGATAATTTAAGAATTACTGGAATACCTGAAATCCAAAAAAGAGCCTAAATTTCATATTTCAAAAAATTATGAAGAAATATGTCCCTGATATCCCTGACACAAAGGATGAAATAAAAATGGAAAGAATCTCCTTATCACTTCCTGAAAGAAATTCTAAAATGAAAACTCCCAATAATATTATAGCCATTTCAGAGCTCCCAGTTAAAAAAATATTGCAAGAAGTCAGAAAGACCCAATCCAAATACCACAGAACCCTAGTAAGAATAACAAATTTAGCTGCTTCTACATTAAATATTTAGAGATCTTGAAACATAATATTCCAGAGTAAAAAAGTCATGATTATAGGCAAGAATCATCTACTAAAAATAGCATAATCCTTTAGGGAAAATGGATATTTAGTGAAATATAGAACTTTCACATATTTCTGTTGAAAAGACCAGAACCAAATAGAAATTTCAATTCTCATATACAATCAAGATAGAATAAAAAGGTAAATAATTTTTAATAATGTTAAACTGTTTACATTCCTTCATGTAATGAAAATATTTATAAATCCTTATGTCTTTGTCATCATTAGAGCACTTAAAATGAGAATATATAGACTGGAGGCATGGGTGTTGGTTGACCATGATTAAATAATATTCAAAAAATTACATTAAGGAATGAGAAGGATGAATGCCATGTGAGAAGTGGGAATGAAGAGATAAATTTGGATAATTTATCTAAAGGAAAAGAGTTGGGATACATAAAGCTTACACAAAGGAGAAGATGCGTAGGTAATGGGCAAATTTTGAACCTTACTTTCATCATAATTGGATTAACAAAGTCAAAATACATATCCATTTCATTATAGAATCTATCTCACCTTACATAGAAGTAGGGATGGAGGGGGAGTAGGAAAGTGGAATAGCATATTAGAAGGGTAGACACTGGGTGAGGTATAGGTCCAAGGCAAAATACATTTGAGGGTGGATGGTTGAAAGAAAAGAGAGAATAAACAGAACTGGTGAGAATTAGGATGGAGAAATATACACAGTAATCATCACAAAACAGAAGCAGGTAGTAGAGTTGATTGTAGAATTTACTATTTAATACTAATATTTTATTTTTCCCCAATTACATGTAAAAATTTTTTAACATTTTAAAAAATTTTTGAGTAAAATTCATTCCTTTCCTGCCTTATTCTCCTCATCTTCCTAATATAGATTTCATATGTGCAATAATGTAAACATTTTCTCATATTTGTCTTTTTTTGTGGAGGAATACAAATAAAAAGAAAAAATAATAACAAAATAAAATACAGTGTGTTTTGCTCAGGGTTCAGATGCATTCTTTCTTTTTCTGGTAGTAAATGACATTATTCATCATGAGGCTGGGATTGTCTTGGATCGTTCTTTTGCTGAATTAAGTTCTTCACAGTTGTTCTTCATTCAATATTGTTTGTTCTATGTACAATGTTCTCATGGTTCTGCTCACATCACTCTGTATTAGTTCATATAAGTCTTTCTAGGTTTTTTCCCCCTGAAATCATTCCCCTCATCATTTTATTATATTGTATTCCTTTACCAATACTTTTTTGGTTTTCCATATGAGAGAGGCAACCTCTCAATTTTCAAGTCTTTGCTACAAAAAAAAAAACAACTTAATCAATTATTTTTATACAAATAGGTCTTTTTCCTTTTTGTCCACTTGGTATCTAGATCTAGTGATGGTTTTTCTGGGTCAAAGAGTCTGCAAGGTTTTATAACCCTTTTGGAATAGTTCCATATTGTTCTACAGAATAGGTAAATCACCTGACAACACCTCCAATAGTGCATTAGTGTCTCAATTTCACCTCTTCCCCTTAAAAATTGATCATTTCAATTTTATGTCTTAATAGTCAATCTGACATGTGAGATCATACCTCAGAGTTGTTTTGACTTTCATTTATATAGCCAATAATGATTTCAAGCATTTTTTTCATAATTATAGTTTTGATTACTTCAACTGAAACTTACTATTCTTATCTTTTGGTCATTTATAAACTCAGGTATTATTTATTTTCATATACATTTGATTCATTTCTCTAAGAATTTGAAAATAAAGCCTTTATTATATAAACTTACTGTAATTTTTTCACAGTTATTACCATGTATTTCCCTCCATAGTTTACTCCCTATTTTTCTTACTCTTTCTCTCCATCTATCCTTCAAAGTATTTTGCTTCTGACCACTCCACGCCCCAATCTACACTCCCTCCTATCAGCTCCCACTACCTTATTCCTTTCCTTTCTTATTTTCCTAAAGGGTAAACTATATTTCTACACCAAACCAAATGCATTTGGTTTTTTCCTCTTTGAGCCACACTCCCTTTCGCACCCTTCTCATCTTCCCCTACATTGTAAGAGCTCTTTTATACCTGTTTTCTGTGAGATAATTTATCCCATTCTACCTCTCCTTTCCCCCTTTTCCCAATGTATTCCTCTGTTTTGTCAATTATTTTATTTTTTAGATATAATCCCATCATTTTAAACTCATATCTGTGCTGTGTATAGTTATTTTAATTGCTCTGATAATGATAAGGTCATAACAATAAGAAGGATCATCTTCCCATGTAGAGATATAAAGAATTAAAATTCATTAAATGCCTTTTATTATTTCACTTTTATGATTACCTTTCTATACTTCTATTTAGGCTTGCATTTGAGATTCAAATGTTGGCTCAGTTTTGGTCTTTTCATCAGACATTCTATAAATATATAGGTGATTATTGGTCTAGCTCCATTTCCCTTCTAAATATCATATTCCAGGACTTCCAATTTTTTAATGTAGAAGTGGCTAAATGTTGTGCTTGGATTATATGATTTACATGTCAGGTGATACCATAAGCAAATTAGGGGAGCATACATAATTTACCTCTTAGATTTATGGATAAGGCAAACATTCATGACAAATAAGACAAAGAGAGCATTATAAGATATTAAGTGGATAATTTGGATTATGTTAAATTTAAAAGTTGTGCAAGCAAAGTCAATATAGCTAAAATTAGAAAGAAAGCAGAAAACTAGAAAAAATTTATAGCAAGTTTCTTTGATAAAAACATCATTTGTCAAATACAGATATGTATTTGACAAATAAAATAGGTAAAGTGCTCATTAATCTAATAAAAAAAGGAAAGAAGAAAACCAAATTATCAGTATCAAAGATGAAAAGGGGAGACCTCACCTCTAATGAAGAGGAAATTAAGGAAATAGTTAAGAACTATTTTGCCCAATTGTATGGCAATAAATACGGCAATCTAGGTGATATGGATGAATATTTATGAAAATATAAACTGCCTAGATTAACAGAAGAGAAAATGGAATACTTAAATAATCCTATATCAGACATAGAAATTGAAGAAGTCATCAAAGAACTTCTTTAGGAAAAATCCTCAGGCTGAGATGGATTCACAAGTGAATTCTATAAAACAATCCTAATACTATACAAACTATTTGACAAAATAAACAAAGAAGGAGTTCTATCAAATTCCTTTTATGACACAAATATGGTAATGATTCCAAAGCCAGGCAGACCAAAAACAGAAAAACAAATCTACAGACCAATCTACTTAATGAACATAGCTGCAAAAATCTTAAACAGAATACTGGCACAAAGACTCCAGCAAGTGATCAAGAGGATTATTCACTATGATCAGGTGAGATTTATACCGGGAATATAAGGATAGTTTAATATTAGGAAAACCAGCCACATAATCGACCATATTAGCAACTAAACCAACAGAAATCATGTGATTATTTAAATAGATGCAGAACAAAACCTTTGACTAAATACAATACTCATTCCAATTGAAAACACTAGGAAGTATAGGAATAGAAGGACCTTTCCTAAAAATAATAAACAGTATATATTTAAAACCATCAGCAAGCATTATCTGCAATGCAGACAATGTAGAAGTCTTCCCGTTGAGATCAGTAGTGAAGCAAGGATGCCCATTATCACCTCTATTATTTAACATTTTATTAGAAACACTAGCAGTAGCAATTAGAGAAGAAATTAGAGAGGAGGCACAGGAAGTGACACATAAGTGACTCCTTTTAAAGGAGAAGGTTTTCTGCTGGAGAGGTCTTCAGGTGAAGAGGGCTGCTGGTGAAGGAGTTTTCCTGGTTCAGGGAGGAGTGATGGCCTGAACTCTGAGATCTTGGTGAGACTGCTTTCAATATCTTCTTTAGAAGTCCATGTGGTGAGTTTAAACATTTAATCTTCCTGAACTTCTCTTAAGGAACTTCCCCTTAATAGAGACTCTATGAATGAAGCTTTGTTTCATTTACCTCCTGGCCGCTGGCCCTCTGACTCTCAGCTGAGGGTTAATTAGATCTACCTGGATTAATTAAAGGATCATAGTAATTTACCTACTGTGTTAGATTCTTATTTCCTTATTTCCTCTCTCTCTTCTCAATTGTAAATAAACTTCCATAAAAGTCAATTTTGACTTGAGATTATTCTTAATTGAGGATTGATAATTGTTTAATCATCTGGTGACCAATCTTAAATATATTCAACCCCAAGACCCTCTTTTCCCCCTTACAATACATAGAGGATTGATAAACTGGAACAGATTACTATAATCTCTAGTTACTATAATCTCTAATGTTGTTTAGTACATTTCTTGTCCAAAACAATGGCCAAAAAAACAAATGTAGCCTCCAAATTCTTGTGCTGTGCTCTGGGGATGGTACTGAAACATAGATTGTATAGAGAAACATTGGTTACATAAACACCAAACCAGAGGAAAGTAATGATCAAGGCAAGGAACTTTTCTTGTATTTTTTGCTTATAATCTTTCTCTTTCTGCTCAAAAGTCACCCGCATGGTGGGAGCAGGATCATTTACAGGACTGTCTTTGTACTCAAGAATTGCACCTGTAGCTTTGCATATGTGGTTAGCTGCAGGTACACAGGCATAATTGCATGGCATACTGTTGTAATAGTTGATGTTCCATCTTTTTCTTGGATGCAAATGCCTAATTTTACACGGAGTAGGATAGTTTCTCCACCTACAAACACACCTTCCCCTAACTTACTCCTAACACACACCAGAAAACAATACAGGTGCATACTTGAAGGGTACCTTTTTTCCAATTAGAGCTCTTGCCATATTTTCTTATTTAGATTATGGTAATTGAGTATAAAATTAGTTGTGATGGGCATGGGCTCCTTTGAAGTTATAAAAAGTATTAATGGATACAGCAAAGTAAGAAATGATTCATAATCACTGACAGCAAAGGAAGTTATGAAAAAGATTACTTGAAATTGATCATGTTCCCTCGCTGGAAAAAAAATTCTCATTGTGAATTAAATGGATATTATTATTTTTTTTAATTTATGGAATGGGTGGAAGTTCATATACCTCATTCCTTAGTTGATTTAAGGGAAAAGTAGTACTTGTCTAGCTTCAAAACAGATGACACTTGATCCCTCTGGAAAATTATAATTGCTCTTCAGGAGAATCACTTAACTGTAAGAAATAACAGCTTGTGGAATACTGAATTCTATAATTCCTTTGCATTATGGCTGCTCAAAGCATCCTGACTATAATTCTTTCTAAGAGGCCCAATAACATTTCTTATAAACTTGCTATATATCAAAAATATTGTAATCACTTAAATGAGAGAACAGTTTTCATGGAGGTGGTGGTGTGATATGTTTGTGATGAGCAATAGATTTAAATTCTAGGTCTGTAGATTCACTATTTGCTTCACACATAATTCTGAGATGTACTAGTATACTTTGATTCTATGAATGTAGGACAATCTGCATGAATTAGTAAGATGAGAAAGAATCTAATGTAGATTGTCAGTTTGTCATCCTGAATATAAAGTTAGATCACTCGTGAATTTTTTTAAAAGTAAAAAAAATAAATTTTGGAAATGTACTTTAGAAATTTTGTTTTTAGATAATTTTCACTTTCATATATGTCCCTACTTTCTCTCCTCTCCAACAAACTACCTCTTTTAAGAGAGAGTAAAAATGGTTTGTTAACAAGATTGTTAATTGTAGTTGGCATTCAGTTTTCGTTGTTTTTATTTTCCATCTTACCTGTAGTTACTATGTACATTATTTTTCTCATTAAGCATATTTCAGTTTAGATAATTCTTCACATGTTTCTCTATATTCATGATATTTATCCTTTCTTAACAACACTGCAATATCCATTAGATTTATGTACCAGAACATGTTTAGCCATTTCCCAATTGGTGTAGATCAACTTTGTTTCTAGTTCTGGACTACTATAACATTTTTAAAGTTCTTCTAAACATATTTGGTTCATTTTGATTTAACAATGCCAGCAGTCACCTCACCTGATAAGATAAAAAGACATGGGGAATTTAAAAACCCCTCAAAATGAAGCTGAGTCAACATTTCAGAGGAAGACCTATAGTAATGATAAAGTCCCCTTTAATGTCAGTGAGAAGTTTTAATATTAATTTCAAATCCTTTAGGATTGCCAACTCCCCAATTAGCATGAAAGAGAACCAGTCCCCAAGTCCAGGCTTTTGTAATGCCTGGTCCTCCATAGACTCAGATAACACCCCTATAAAAACCCACCAGATGACAGATTTCAAAAAGATTTCCCAAATATCAGGAGCCTCTTTTTTTCATATTTTATTTTCCCAAATACATGTAATAATAATTTTCAATATCTGATTTCTGAAAACAATTGGTCTATAATTTCCTTCCTGCTTTTAGCTCTTACTGTTTTAGACATCAGCAACATATTTGTGTCATAAAAGGAATTTGGCAAGATTCATTCTTTGCCTATCTTCTCAAATAGTTTATTTAATATTGGGATTAGTTATTCTTTAAGTGTCTGGTAGAATTCACTTGTGAATCCATTTGATCTTTTGGATTTTTCCTTATACATTTCATTGAAGGTTTGTTCAATTTCTTTTTCTGAGATGGGCTTATTTAATTATTTCATTTTATATTTTGTAAATGTGGGAAATTTATATTTTTATAAATTGTCATCCATTTCACTTAGATTTGCATGTTAATTGGCATATGATTGATCAAAATGGTTGTTAACAATTGTTTATTTTTCCTTTTCATTAATGTTGACCTCACCATTTTAAATATTTATGCTTGTAATTTTATTTTCTTCTTTCCTTTTTTAACCAAATTAATCAATGATCTATTTTTTCATAAACCAAAGTCCTAGTGTTATTTATTAGTTCAATGGTTTTCTTACTTTCATTTTATTATTAGCCTTTTCTTTTATTTTCAGGCTTTCCTATCTGATCTTCATTTGGGAATTTTTAATTTATTCTTTTTTTCCTATTTTTTAGTTGCAAACCCAATTCATTGTCCTAATTTTTCTTTTTTGATTGATATAAACATTTAGATATATGAATTTTTTACTTTAGCTGAAGCATAATAAATTCTGCCCAAGCCCCTTTTCTTTACTTTTCTGTGTCTCCCTGCTTTAAATTTGTTTTTTTAAAGAACATATAATCCATTCTGTTATCCATTTCTATTTTATGGGTGAACTGATTCCATTCACTTTCAGAGTTATGATTATTAATTCTTTATTATCCTGCATCTTATTTCCCCCATTTTATACTGCTTTTGCTCTCCTTTCATTCTGTTCCTCCTCACAATATTTTTCTTTTAACCACTACCTCTCTCGCTTCACATTCCATTTTATTACTCCTCTTCCTTCTTCCCCCCTACTTCTCTGTAGTGTAAGTTAGGTTTCTGTACCCAAATGAATGTGGTTTTTATTTCCTCTCTGAACCAATCCTGAAGAGGGTAAGATTTAAGCGTTGCCCATCACCGCCCTCAACCTCCCTTCCATTGTAATAATTTTTTTCATGCCTCTTCTGGTAAGATAATTTCTCCTATTTATCTTTTCCCTCTCTCATCTCTCAGTGCAATGTTCTTTTTCATCCCTTATTGTTATAGGGTATCATGTAATCCTAGTCAACTTGCTCTATGTATGCCCCTTCCATGTACCTTTCATATTCATATCCTGGGAAATGATGGATACGACCTTGAATGACAGGGAAGGCAGTTGGAAGACATGGAATGTTCCTAGGAGCCGTGAGCCAGGGGCAAGCATCGGTTGGCCTGGCAGTATAAATTCCTCTGACAGCCACTTGAAAGGGGTCTTTTGGTCTTGAGTCTTTGGGCTCTTTAGGTCTTTAGGTCTCTAGGTCTCTCTAGCTCTTTGGGTCTCCAGGTATTTGGGTGGTGAAGGGAGGCTGGGAGGTATATGAAGAAGAGGATAGAAAGAATCTGAATATTTCCTGAAGACTGTGAGAGCTAGTGCATCACCAAACACTGATAGTGAGAAAGCTGAGAGAATAAGATCACCAACACAGCTGCATCAATAGCAGTCCCTATTCTCTGGCTTGGTTGTGGCCAGGCTGGGCCAGAGGTGTAGTGGAGAATAAAGCTCCATCTTCTACTAGAAAAATAGCTTGCAGTCCTGATTGTCAACTAGTTATAGATATTAGGTTAATAGGGTCTCCAATCCCCATTCCTTACACTGTTTATGCTATCCCTGATTATAGATTATAGATAAAGAGAGTTTAACAAGTACCTTCCTGAGTGGTCTTTATATCATGACCCTTGGGGAGGGAGTCAACACAGTCAGATATCAAATGTGATCCAAGGCAAATCAAAAGCCCTATAATAATTTATCCAACCCCAGGTTGGACCTGAAAGGGTTACCCATCCACCTAACCTTTCAGGGTCCTCCCTGGGCAACTGTTAGAGAAAAGGGGAAATTATAGCGACTATCAAGGGTGATCAGGGTTGCTGTTCCTCCATTATCTGCAACTAGGGAGAATACATAGATACATTCACATCACAATATGTCTATATCTCTCTAGGACCCTTTTTTGTTTACAACATACCCTAAGAATGATAAATGTTTAAGTGTTAAACGTATCATCTTCCCATATAGAAATATAAACAGGTTGACCTTATTGAATCTCTTAAAATTTCTCTTTCTAATTTACTTTTTTGTATTTCTCTTGAGTCTTATATTTGAACATCAAAATTTCTGTTTAGATCCAGTATTATCAACAGAAATCTTCTACTTCATGAAAATATACTCAGCTTTACTAGTTAGAATATTCTGAGTTGTAAGTCTATTTCCTATGCCTCCAAGAATATCATATTCTGGGAACCTTTTCCTTCAATGTAGAAGCTGCTAAATTCTGTGTAATTTTGACTGTGGCTCCATGGTATTTAAATTGTTTCTTTCTGGAGGCTTTTAATATTTTCTCCTTGGCTCAGGAGCTCAGGAATTTGCCTATAATATTCCTGGGAGTTTCCATTTAGAGATTTATTTCAGGAATGAATTCACTCAATTTTTATTTAATCCTATTATTTAAGAGTACCAGGTCTGTTCTGCTAGATAATTTCTTGTAATATTGTGCTAGATTTTTTTCACTGCTTTCAGGTAGTTTGTTTCGCCTGTATTTATTTTCCAGGTAAATCATTTTTTTTCATTTTTTTTAAACACTTAACTTCTGTGTATTGACTTATAGGTGGAAGAGTGGTAAGGGTAGGCAATGGCGGTCAAGTGACTTGCCCAGGGTCACACAGCTGGGAAGTGGCTGAGGCCGGATTTGAACCTAGGACCTCTCATCTCTAGGCCTGGCTCTCAATCCACTGAGCTACCCAGCTGCCTCTAGGTAAATCATTTTTTAATGAAGTATTTAATATTTCCTTTATTTTTTCAATTTTTTCAATTTTGTTTTATTGTTTCTTGGTAACTCGTGAAGTCATTAGCTTAAAGTTGCCCATTTCTAATTTTAGAGAATTATTTTCTTCATTAATCTTCAGTACCTATTTTTTTATTTAGGCAATTATACTTTGAAGGAATTCTTTTCTTCATTGTTTTTTTTTTCTACTTGGTAAATTCTACTTTTTAAGTTGTTGTTTTCTTCAGCACTTTTTGCCTCCTCTGAGCTACTGATTCTTTCTTTCTTTCTTTTTTAAAAGAATATTTTCCACAGATACATGATTCATGATTCCCTACCCCCACTCTTTCCTCCCCCCTTCCAGAGCTGACAAGCTGTTTCACTGGGTTATACATGTATTATTGTTCAAAACCTATTTCCATGTTATTCCTATTTGCAGTAGAGTGATCTTTTAACATCAAAACCCTAATCATATCCCTATCAAACAATTTGATCAATCATGTGTTTTTCTTCTGCATTTCTATTTCCACAGTCCTTTCTCTGATGTGGATAGTGTTCTTTCTCATAAGTTGCTTTGGATTGTCCTGTATCATTGCATTGCTGATAGTAGAAAAATCTATTACATTTGATTGTGCCATAATCTATCAGTCTCTGTGTACAATGTTCTCCTGGTTCTTTCACTCTACATAATGATTCTTTCTTGAACTGCTTTCATTTTATTTTCCCATTTTTCCTGTGGCTTTCTTATCTGATTTTTGAAATCTTTTTTGAACTTCTTCAGGGTCCAAGACCAATCTCTATTTTTTCTTTGAAATTTTACATGTAGCTGCTTTGATCTCATTGTCCTCTTTTGAGTTTGTGCCTTGCTCTTCTTTTCCTTAATAATACTTTTCTATGGTTACTTGATTTTTGATATTTGCTAATTTCTTGACTATTATTTTTATCTTACATGTAGCCTCTCTTCTCAGGGTAGAGAGGACAGTCTTTTAAACTTCAGTTTTTCCTTGCTACTCTTATAAGAGCTAGTACTAGGTGTCTTTAAGTTTTAGTTCTTCCAAGGTGGTATGATGGCCTATAGACAAAGAGCTTAAGCAAGCTGCTTCCACTAATGATTCAGTCTCCCTTAGGGCTTACTGATGGCTTTAAGGACCCAGATTCCAATGAGATACCTTGTGCTGCAGTTTCAGGACTCACCTCAGGCTTGTGTAGAGCCTCTAAGCTTTACCCTGGGCTGGCACTGAACCAGGCACTGCTAACTGCCTTGTCCTGGTGCTTCAGGCCTCAATGAGGGCTTGCCTGGAACTTCATGTTTTGGGTATTGGGTTATTCTGGTATTGATTTAGGCAGGGTCTTGGGGTCCCTATGTTTCCTTGTAGCCAGATTCAGAATCTAGAATGGTGAGGTTAGAAGGAAGCTTGCTTTTTGTTTGTGCTTGTGTTCCTTAGTGCACCCTTGCTCTGGGCTGTATTCCACTCTCACTCCAATGAAACATATCCTTTATACCTACTTTTTAAATTGTCTTCTATTGAAAATTGCCTAGCCCTATTCCCTTGTTGTTCCCGTGTTTCTGAAAACTCCAGTATTCATTTTGAAGCATTATTTTAAGATGGTTGGAGAGAGTTTTCAGAGAGGTATGCATTTTCTGTGCCTCTACTCTACAAACTTAACTCCCCTCCTGGGGAGCTTCATTTCAGGGATCTAGAAGGAGTTGTCATTTCTACTAAGGATTACATGGGATCTAACTAATTTCCATCAACCTTCCTGACTGCCATTAATTTTGTGATTATCTCCCATCAATAAATTTAGTTTGCTTTACCGTTTTGTTATAAGCTACATACTTCCTTGTACTATTAGCATTCTGACTTTTCTAAATTTGCAACAACATTTGATTCTTTCTCATTTTAACGCCTTGTATTTTAACAGTGAAAAATCTGGTTACAAAGAAAGACATTTTAATTTTTCATCAGCCAACAATCTTTTGGTTAGCATTTGGCTAGTGTTTATTTTGGTTAGTATTTTTGGTTAGTATTTATTTGTTAGGTCCATGCATGGAGAAAATGTAATATTTTATATAATAATTTAAAATTTCTTCATAATAATATGATGAACAGTAAAAGGAAATTCATATATTTTATAATACAATTTGAAATTCAATCTAATTATTCTACTTAGTTGGGGATTTTTTAGGTAAATGCATTTAGAATTTAAAAGATAGTTTTTTAATTCTCTTAGGGATGTTTATTGAGATTACTTTTGAAGTATTCATTTTTAAAGTTCTCATTTACAGTCAATTCACCAGTACTTCAGTTATATTTTCCATGATATGTATGTTGTGGGCCATCCTATTATAATAAAAAAATGACATTGCCAAAGTTAATTTACAAATTTAACACTATGAAAAATCAAACTATTAAACAGGATTAGACAAAATAATAACAAAACTTATTTGCAGGAACAAAAGATGCAAAATGACAACAGCAATGATAAAAAGGGTAAAAATTAATGGCAATATGAAATCTCAACATCAAATTATTATAAATTAGCAACCAAAAATCCTTTTGGTATTGAATTGAAAACAGATGAATAGATTGATGAAACAGACTAGACAATGGAGTGTCATAAATAATGGAATTTGATAATCTAGTGTTAGATAAACCCTAAGACATCATGGTTCAACATTAGGAAAACCATCCACATAATTGACCATGTCAACAATGTAACAAACAAAAATCACATGATTATCTCAATAGATGCTGAAAAAGCCTTTGACAAAATGCAGCATCCATTCCTATTGAAAACACTGAAAAGTATAGGAATAGAAGGACCTTTCCTAAAAATAAAAACAGTATATACCTAAAATCGTCAACAAGCATCATATATAATGGGGATAAATTAGAAGCCTTCCCAATAAGATAAGGAGTGAAACAAGGATGCCCATTATCACCTCTATTATTCAACATAGTACTAGAAACACTAGCAGTAGCAATTAGAGAAGAAAAAGAAATTGAAGGTATTAAAATGGTCAATGAGGAGACTAAGCTATTACTCTTTGCAGATGATATGATGGTCTACTTAAAAAATCCTAGAGAATCAACTGAAAAGCTAGTAAACCTAATCAACAACTTTAGCTTTTTGTGTATTTGCCAACATTTTCGTATCCTCTCCTAGTTCTACCCCTTCTATTTCCTTTTAAGCCAGTGGTTTGCTTTATGCCAGTAACCCTTGTCCCCTCCCTTGATTTACTTCCATTTCTACCCCCTCCCTTATTATTCCCCTATTTTTATTTTTAAGGTCTAATGAATTCCCTCACCCTTCTTCTCCCCTCCCTTTTTTGACCACCCCACTCCCCTGCTCCCCTTGGTTTATCCCTTCTGACTTTCTCAGTAGTCTTAGATAGAGTTCTATATCTCAATGGATATAGCTACTCTTCCCTCTCAGGGTTAATTCCACTGAGAGTAAGGTTTAAATATTACCTCTTAATGCTCTATTCCTCTCCTTCTTATTATAGTATTCATCCCCTCTCTTTCCCACACCCTCTTTGGGTGTAATAGAGTATCCTATTTTTCTTATTCATTCAACTTTCTCTTGGTTCCATCTACTATTCACTCCCCTCTTTCCCACCCAAACCCATATCATCTTAGACCATTTAGTACTCCAACATCTCCCTATTGTAAAAAGGAAATTGAAAAAAACCATCTAAAAGTGTATATATTTCTATGGACAAGGGAAATGTATCAAAACTACATTTCCCGTGATCCAACATGGTCCAACTGGTTTCCGTTTCCGACGTCTTGACGCAGGGGAGCGCTTAAATCTCGTGGGTTAGGAGGGAGTGGCTCTCTTTTGCCAGCAAGCTCTTTCTTTGGCGAGTAGGGCTTGGCTAGGAGGCAGTATGGAGGCGGCAGTTTTGAATGCTTACAAGCGCGTGGTCTAATGATTTTATCTATCAACATGGCTTTAATTAAAATACTAATTTATATATTTATACGAGCATCTATCATTTTTCATTCTTACACTATGAATAATTCTTCTAAGTACTATAATAGTGAATACTATAATAGTGAATAGAGTTCACTACAGAGAATTACACATAACATTTCTCCATATAGGAATACAAATAATTAGATCTTATTGAAGTCCTTAAAGAGGAAAATTTAAAAATAAATGTTTTCTTTCTTTCCGCTCTGTTTCTTATTTACCTTTTCATGTTTCTCTTGGTTTTTATGTTTGGATATTGAACTTTCCATTAAGTCCTGGTCTTTTCTATGCAAATACTTGGAAATTGTCTATCTTGTTGAATGCCCATACTTTACCCTGGAAACATATAGTCAGTTTTGATGGGTAGATGATCCTTGGTTGTAGACCCAGTTCTCTTGCCTTTCTGAATATCATATTCCAAGCCCTGTGGTCTTATAGTGGGGAGGCTGCCAGATCCTGTGTGATCCTGATTGGTGCTCCTTGATATCTGAATAGTCTCTTTCTGACTTCTTGTAAAATTTTTCTTTTACTTGGAGGCTCTTGAATTTGGCTATTATATTCCTGGGAGTTGTCTTTTTGGGTCTAGTGTAGAGGGTTATCTATAGATCCTTTCATTGTCTATATTGCCCTATTGTTGTAGAACTTCAGGGCAGTTTTGCTGAATAATTTCTTTTAGTATGGAGTCCAAATTTCTATTAATTTCTGCTTTTTCAGGAAGACCAATGATTCTCAAATTGTCTCTTCTAGGCCTATTTTCTTGATCTGTCAGTTTCTCAGTGAGATATTTCATGTTTCCTTCTAATTTATCAGTCTTTTGACTTTGTTTTATTTGTTCTTGCTGTCTTGAGAGATCATTGGCTTCTACTTGCCCAATTCTTGTCTTTAGAGACTGGTTTTCTGCTATAATCTTATGATTTTCCTTTTTGGTTTGGTCTATCCTGTTTTCTAGCTATTTAATTTTGTTTTCTATTTGGGAGTTTCTGTCTTTTAACCTATTAATTTCCTTTTGAACTATTTCCTACTTCTCTCATCAAATCTCTTCCATATTTCTCTTGGTATCAGATTTGAACTCTTCAAGAGCTTGTGACCAATTTTCATTTTTGGGGGGTGAAGATTTTGATACGATTTCTTGTTCGGTCTCCTCTCCTGTTTGCTCTGTTGTCTGGATTTTTTTCTGGGTAAAAGTTGTTGAGTGTTAAAGATTTATTCTTGATCTTTCTCTTTTGGGTTTCTTGTGACTGGCTTGCCATTGTTAGCAGCATGCCCTCTCAGGTTTATCCTCATGCTCAGGGTCTGTGTGTGCTCTTTAGGCTCCTGATGTCTCAGGTTTAGTTGTTCTCAGGGTCAAGCCTCCTGGTGGTCTCCTTGCTTGTTCCTTTGCCCAAAGCTCCTTTAACAGTCTCAGGGCACTGTTTCCACAGTCATATACCCCTCTGCACTGGATCCCCACCCAAGGTCCTCTCCTGGGCTCAGGGTCCATGTCTGCCCCTGCGTCTGTGCCTGCATCCAAGCCTACATCTGAGCCTGAGTCCACTCCTTCACTCAAGGTCTGTGTTCAAAGCCTGGTTCTTTAGCCTCTTCTGGTCTTAAGTCTTTCTGCTCTCAGGAGCAGGCCCTGGTAATCCCAGGTAGCTGCCAGGGTCTTAATGGATGCCCCAAACTTGCTCTAACTCTTGTGAGCTGTCTTTGGCACTGTAGGTCGTGTGTGTAGGGGGGTTGGTCTGCTCACATTTTAATGAGAGCTGTTTCACCCCCTTATAGCATAGAAATGCCCCAATCCTATGGACCTTCAATGCTGCGCCCTGTTGTGGAGTCCCTTCGTTCGTCTGGATTTGTTTTTATGTCCTCTTGAGGAGTCCTACCTGTGTTGTTAGTAGAGGTTAACCAGCTGCTTTTTACTCTGCTGCCATCTTAACCTGGCTCTCCATAGGCACTTTTTTAACTTCATCCCATGAATTTTAGTATGCCATCTCATCATTGTCATTCTTAATGAAGTTATTAGTTGTTTCTAGGATTTGTTCTTTAATCCTTTTAGAATTAAATTATTGAGTTTCCAATAATTCTTAATCTCTCTTTCCATTGAGCTTTACTGAATATAATTTTCATTATATTTTGATCTGAAACAGTTGCATTTAATATTCTGTTTTTCTATATTTGATTGTAGTGTTTTTAATGCCCTCTTAATTTTAATATTAATATTTTAGTTGCCATGCATTTTTAAAAAGAAGGTTTATTCTTTTATCTTCCTATTTAACTTTCTCTAAATATCAATCTATACTATTTGCTTCCTTAACTTCTCTATTGTTTATTTTTTATTAGATTTATCTAGTTCTGAGTGGGGAAAGTTGAGGTCACCTTCTATTATAGTTTTACCCTCTATTTCTTCCTGCAACTCACTTAATTTTTCTTTTAAAAACCTGAATTCTATAGCACTTGGTGTAAATATATTTTAGTATTGATACTACATCATTGCTTATGCTACATTTTAACAAGATAAAATTTCCTTATTTCTTTTTATTAGAATTTTTTTCCTTTAGCTTTGCTGAGATGATGAATGTTATCCTACTTTTTAAAAAATTCAATTGCAGCATAATAAGTTCTGCTAAAGATCTTTACATTTATTCTTTTTGTGTCTCTGTGCTTAAAATGTGTTTCTCATAAACAGCATTTTGTAGGTTCTAGTTTTCAGTCCATTCTGTCATCTACTTCCATTTTATTAATGAGTTCTTCACATTCACATTACAGTTATGAGAATTAATTGTTTATTTCCCATTATCCTACTTTGTTTTTTTTATTCTTCTCTCTTTTCACTCTGTCTCTCCTCACAATTATTTTCCTTCTAACCACCAACTCCTCCAATCCATCTTCCCTTCTATAATCTTCTCCCTTCCTTTTCTCTTTCCCTTTTTTGTTTCCCTTTAGGGTAATGTAGATTTATATACCAACTAGATGTGCATGGTAGTCCCTCTTGTGTCAAATATGAGGGAAGTAAGTTTCATGAGTTGCCCACAACCTCTTCATTTTTACCTCAATTATAATAGTTCTGTCAAATTTCTTTTATGCGAGATAATTCTTTCCATTCTATCTCTCCCATTCCATTATTTTCAATACAGTCTTCTTTCTCCTTTCTTAATTTCTTTCTGTATAGCATTCCATTATAGAAAATTCACCTTCTATCTATGTATATCTCTTCTAATTATCCTAATATCAATAAAAATTAATAGTAGTTATGAGTATTATACATAATTTCATGTTTTTCTTGATTTTTTTGAAATGTGATATTCCATTTTTGCTCATATCTTTTAGGCATTCCAATAATTCTTATATTATCTCTCCTATATCTATGTTTCAGGTCAGTTGTTTCTCCAATGAGAAAGTTCACATTTTCTTCTTTTTTAATTCTTTTGAATTTTTTTTGGTTTCTGAAACTCTATGAAATCATTTGTTTCCACTTATCTAATTTTGTTTTAAAGAATAATTTTCTTCAATGAACTAATGTATCTCCTTTTGTAAATTTACACTTTCTGCTTTTTAAGAACTTATTTTCTACAGTGAATTTTTATACTGTTTTATTTGTGTAATTTTACGTTTTAATAATAAAAAATAATTCCTCCCCTTTTTTCTCCCTCAGCAAATTTTTCCATTTATTTTCCCTTTTTAGGTGTCTCCTTTACTATACTGTGGATTATTTTTTCATGGTACTCCTGTACTATTCTCATTTCTCTCCAATTTTTCTTCTATTTTATTTTATTTACTTTTAATTTTCTAAATCCTCACCTTACATCTTAGAATATTGGTTCTAAGGCAGAGGAGAACTAAGGGCTAAGCAATGGGGATTGAGTGACTTGCTTAGCATCACACAGCTAGGAAGTGTCTGTGGCCAGATTTGAAGCTAGTATCTACAGTTTTTAGGCCTAGCTCTCAGTCCAGAGAGGCAACTATTTCACCCTTATTATTTTATTTTTAAAATCCTTTTTGAGATTTTCAATTATATCTTTTGCGCCCTGAGACCAATTATATATTTCTTTGATGCTTAACATGTAGCTATTTTAAAAGTACTGTCCTCTTCTATGTCTGTATCTTGAACATTCCTGTATCCATAGTAATTCATTATATTTAGATTTCTTTTTACTTTTTTTATTCATGTTTACCAGTTTATTTTGTGATTTTTTTCCTGTATAGTAAAACTGATGCCTCATTGTGAATTTGAGAGAGCTATACCCCACTTCTCTTATTATTTTTTTGGTTTTTATTATTTTTAATTTGTAAAATTTTAATAACATATTTTCACATGAGTTTTCAGAATTTATAAAATACATATTGTTTCCCTTTCCCTCCCAGAGCTGTCAAGCAATTCAACCTGGGTTATACATACATGTATTATCACCCAAAACATTTTTCCAGATTATAAAAATTTCTAAGTGATCTAATCTTATAAAACCAAACCCTAAAACATATACCCAAAGGAATAACATGCTTCCTTCTACATTCTTATTCCAACCACTCTTTCTCTGGAAGTAGATACTATTATTTTTCATAAGTCCCTCAGAATTGTTCTGGATCATTGGATTGTTTTAAGTAGCAAAGTGTATCACATCTGACGGTTCCACATTATTGCTGTTACAATGTACAATGTTTTCCTGGTTCTGCTTATTTTGCTCTATATCAGTTCATGTAAGTCTTTCCAACTCTTTCTGAAATCATACCATTCATTATTTCTTATACCACACTGGTTTTTTTCCTCCTCTTTCCAGTAGATCATTTTTTTAGGAAACTCTTCTTTTCATTGGATTTTTGTGCCTCTTTTTTCCAGTTGATCAATTTTACTTTTTAAGATATTATTTTATTTTTGTATTACTTTTGTGGCATTCTGGGAAGATGGCAACTTAAATGCACCAAAACTCCAGACCTCTGAAAATCCTTCCGCACCAATCAAAAACAAAGTGCTTTGAAGGGACAGAAAACCAAATCTAACAACAGAACAGAGGTGAGGGATCCTCTTACTGGACTCAACTTAAAAGGTACACCAAAAAAAAAAAAAGCCTGAATTTTTGAACTGTCCAGTTCGAGGGAAAGGAAGAAGGAAGAGCCCGGGACCCCTCCCCCACCTACTATGCTGAGACTCCAGCTGTTCCTGGGATCTCTGGGTAGGCAAGGGCACTAGTCCAGAGGGAGTTCTTTGCTGGCACAACTGTGCCAGGCTCAGGACATTGAACACAGACTGCAGGGAGGCAGCTGGAGGAGACGTGTAGAGAGGGCAGCCTAGTTGCAGCCAAAACAGTCCATCTTGCCCCCCTCCCTTTCTTGAGGTTTTGGCCTCAGGGCAATCCAGCCCTTCAGATCATCTCCTCCCTGGCTAAATCTTATCAATAGGGCAGATAAGAACTCTTCAGATGGTGGGGAATGCTCCAACATCCCTTCACCATATACTGCACTGAAAGTAGCTATAAGCACCTACAACATTAGCTTCTGCTGACAGCTGGGGACAATCTGACCTCAGGGCTCATTAAAAGGACCAGCCTAGCGTCTTCAATTAGCAGATGATAGAAGAAGCTCTTTCAGGATAGAATAACCTAAACCCACAGATCCAGCAAATAATCAGAGAAGTAAGATTATATCCAATTACAAGGGGGGCTGGGGGGAAGGAAAAAAATGAGTAAACAACAGAAAAAGAAAAAAAATTACAATCAACAGTTTCTATCCAGGTAATGAACAAAAAGCAAATGGATCAGAGGAGGCAAAAAACACAGAAACTCCAACAAATTGGACACAAACTTTGGAAGAACTCAAAATTCAATTAACTCAAGAACTCAAAAAGCAATCAAGAGGCTGGAGACAATTGACAAAAGAAAATATATAAACTAAAACAAGAAAATAGTGTCTTGAAATCCAAAATTGACCAACTTGAAAATGAGGCAAAGAAGGTGGGAAATGACATACAAAAAAAATCAGACCAGAAGGAGAAGGGTGACCAAAAAGCCAGGGATGAAATTCAATCTTTAAAAATTAGAATCCAACAACTAGAAGCCAATGACTTCATGATGCAGTGAGAATCTATAGTACAAAATCAAAAGAATGAAAAAATTGAGGAAAATATGAAACATCACATTGACAAAATGACAGATCTTGAAAACAGAAGATAGAAAGAGACAATTTAAGAATTATTGGACTATAAAGCAGCAGTCATCAAAACACTATGGTACTGGCTAAGAGATAGTAGGGAGGATCAGTGGAATAGACTTGGGGTTAATGATATCAGCAAGACAGTGTATGATAAACCCAAAGAGCCAAACTTTTGGGACATTAATCCACTATTTGACAAAAACTGCTGGGAAATTTGGAAAACAATATGGGAGAGATTAGGTTTAGTTAAACATCTCACACCCTACACCAAGATAAATTCAGAATGGGTGAATGACTTGAATATAAAGAGGGAAACTATAAATAAGTTAAGTGAACACAAAATAGTATACCTGTCAGATCTCTGGGAAAGGAAAGATTTTAAAACCAAGCAAGAGTTAGAGAAAATTACAAAATGTAAAGTAAATGGTTTTGATTATATTAAGCTAAAAAGCTTTTGCACAAACAAAAACAATGTAGTCAAAATCAGAAGGGAAACAACAAATTGGGAAAAAATCTTTATAACAAAAAACTCTGACAGAGGTCTAATTACTCAAATATACAAGGAGTTAAAGCAATTGTATAAAAATCAAGGCATTCCCCAATTGAAAAATGGGCAAGAGACATGAATAGGCAATTTTCAGGTAAAGAAATCAAAAAGTATCAATAAGCACATGAGAAAGTGTTCTAAATCTCTAATAATTAAAGAAATGCAAATCAAAACAACTCTGAGGTATCACCTCACACCTAGCAGATGGGCTAAAATGAAAGAAGGGGAGAGTAATGAATGCTGGAGGGGATGTGGCAAAATTGGGACATTAATGCATTGCTGGTGGAGTTGTGAAATGATACAACCATTCTGGCTGGCAATATGGAACTATGCTCAAAGAGCTATAAAAGAATGCCTTCCCTTTGATCCAGCCATACCATTGTTGGGTTTGTACCCCAAAGAGATCATAGATAAACAGACTTGTACGAAAACATTTATAGCTGCGCTTTTTGTGGTGGCAAAGAACTGGAAAAGGAGGGTATGTCTTTCAATTGGGGAATGGCTGAACAAATTGTGGTATATGCTGGTGATGGAATACTATTGTGCTCAAAGGAATAATAAACTGGAAGAATTCCATGTGAATTGGAAAGACCTCCAGGAACTGATGCAGAGTGAAAGGAGCAGAGCCAGAAGAACACTGTACACAGAGACTGATATACTGTGGTAAAATCGAATGTAATGGACTTCTATACCAGCAGCAATGCAATGACACAAGACAGCTCTGAGGGATTTATGGTAAAGAACACTACCCACATTCAGAGGAAGAACTGCAGGAGAGGAAACATAGACGATAAACAATTCCTTGAATGAATGGGTTGATGAGGACATGATTGGGAATGTAGACTTGAAACAACCACACCAATGCAACTAACCCCAATTTGGAAATAGGCCCTGAACAAGGACACATGTTACAACCAGTGGAAATGTGCGTTGGCCATGGGTGAGGGGAGAGAGGGGGTGAAGGGAAAAGTAGGGGCATAAAGCATGTAACCATGTTAAAAATGTATATTAATAAATGTTTAAAAAAAAAGAGAGATGTGTAAAAAAAAAAAAAAAGAATTATTTGACTATCAGAAGATCATGACAAAAGGAAAAGCCTGGACATCACCCTACAGAAAATTACCCAGGAAAACTGTATTACTTTTGTTTCTTTTCCCCATTTTTCTTCAATATCTCTTATTTTATTTTTGAATTCCTTTTTAGTTTGTCCAGCACTTGAGACCAATTCCCATTTTTCTTTGAATTTTTGCATGTGGTTGCTTGGATCTCTCCATCCCCTGTTGATTCTATGCCTTGTTCTTTCTCTCCATAGAAATTTTCTAGGGCTCACTGTTTCTTTTTTTTTTTTTTTTTTTTTTTTTTTTGCACATTTTCCCAGCCTCTTTCTTGCTGTGGACTGGAAGTTCTGAAAGCTGTTGATTCTGTCTCCGGTGCTGATTGCTTGCAGGACTCAAGACATTTTGCTGTGGGTCTAAGAGCTTCACCACAATGCAGTCTTGAAAGAGCTAAGCACTAAGGACTCAGGACTCACTGTGGGTTGGTGCCAGGTCCTGCAACTTTTAGAGGTGGTTTTGGGGCAGAGGGTGTTCCATTGTTGTTCTAGACATGGTCCCAGGATCCCACAGTTGGCCTAATCCCAGGTTCAGAACCTGGCACAGTAGGTGGGGGGCTTGAGGTGTCCATCAATCACTTCTCTGCATGCATTTTGCTTCCAGTTCCCACTTATCCCTTGAAAATCAACTCTCTCTGCCTACCTTTCAAGTTTTGTTCAGTGTGAGAACTCTCACTCTGTCTTGTTCTTGATTTTTGACTCCTGTTTTGAGGTGCTTTTTAAGGATTGTTTTAGAAAGATTGTCAAAGCAGTTTCAGCTTTCACTTCTACTTAGCTGCCATCTTGGCTCTGCCTTACCCCCTACTTCTTTTGATGAGGCTTGACACTTTACTTCTGGCTTCCAACAGGCCTTGATGTCTAGCTGCTGGTTACACTAGTAAGGGGTATTACTGTTGACTTATCCTAGTTGGAAGCCTCACTTCTTCCCTGCATTGTTCAGAGACTTCATGGATGGATTGAGTTGAGGTCAGAGTCTAACAGCTAGACAGCTCTAGCAGCAGAGAGTCATTGCTGGATGGATAGTTCCTTGCCTCTATCAAATCTCAAGAGGTGAAACTCCACTTTTGGTTGGTTGCAGAACCAGAGCCTCATTATTCACCAGAGTCTAGGAGTGAAGCCTTGATGATTGATGTCCTTGGGGTGAAATTTCAAAGGAGACTTGTGTCAGGCTGATGCTTCACTTCTAATAGGGGAAGATTTTGGGTGATATGGTAGGGCATAATCTACCCTTTCTGCTTCTTGCTTGGACTTTGCACCCTTTCCACTCCAGTGAGCAGATATCTTGTGCTGGTCCTCTAGGCTGCTCTAGACTGGAAACTTGCTTTACTCCTCCAGATTTTTCTATAACGATTTTGTTTAGGATTATTTGGAAGGGGATTTGGTAGAACTTAGGAGAATGACTTCCTTACTCTTACCATCTTGGCACCTGAAGTCACAATGTGATTTTAATTTTAATTTTTAAAATTTTAATTATAAGGAGTCATCCCAATGAAAATCTTTTCCATTCATTTGGGCATTATTTTTTACTTTGTTTCTCAAATTATTAGGTACTTTATCTATAAAATGGTCAGGGGGAAATGGAATGGGTCAGTGCAGGAAGCAATCTTTATAGGGTCCATTAGTCAGCTGAAGATCCATTCCTGTTTCATTTGCTGTGGCTTCAACTCACACAATCAGACATTAATTATTTTGCTTAAAATTTTATCCAGAGTGAAATAACCTCTCCAAGGGAAATTTTATATCATGATCAATTCTTAGCACGTAAGAGATAATATATTTCAGATCTTATCAGGAGAAGAGATCTTAATGAGAAGAAACATCTTGAAAATAACTAGTGGCCTCAGACACTTCCCAGCCGTGTGACCCTGGGCAAGTCACTTGACCCCCCACTGCCCATCGTTACCACTCTTCCACCTATGAGCCAAAACACAGAAGTGAAGGGTTTAAAAAAAAGAAAATAATGAGTAATTGAAGTTTATTAGAAAGACTTACTACATAGGGCAGAGAAGTTATAGAGAGGATTAAACAAAACGCAAGTCAAGTGGGCAGCTGGGTAGCTCAGTGGCTTGAGAGCCAGGCCTAGAGATGGTAAGGCCTGGGTTCAAATCTGGCCTCAGACACTTCCCAGCCATGTGACCCTGGGCAAGTCACTTGACCCCCATTGCCTGCCCTTACCCCTCTTCTGCCTTGGAGACTCCAAGACGGAAGGTAACGGTTTAAAAAAATGTAAGTCAAACTTCATTAATTATACAGTTTTGTTCAGGGGTGATTCTATTTAGTCAGAAGGAGAGCCTACCTTCATTGCAAAGAAATACCCCAAAACAACTTTTTTTCAACTATGACCATTCATTGATACCTGAAGGACACCAAAATAGTGCAGTGTAGTAGAAAGGTCAATGGAATTGGCAACAAAAATCTCAATTCCAAACATATCCCTTCATTGTTGATACCTATATGACCTCCAGGACCCCAGTTCTTTGACTCTTAAAGGGAGAGAGTTGGATTAGGTGGTTTCTAAAGTCCTTTGTACTTCCTTTAAAATAGAGTTTTAGGGAGTTCAAGTAAGATGGCAGCATAGACGGAGTGAATCTAAAAACCTCCGCACCCTTACACACCAAGACAGAAAACAATGTGCTTCCAGAAGAAAGAGGACCAAATCTAATTATGGGACAGAGCAGGGGGAACCCTACTGCAGCACAACTAAAGAGGTACTCCAAGAAAAAGGCTTCAATTCTTGAACTATCAAACCTGAGGGTATAGAAGGGGAATCCCAGCATCCCAGGATGCCTCCCCAACATGTGGTATGGAGTCTCCAGCGGCCCTGGAAATCTCAGGGCCAGTGGACACACAGATAGGCAGAGAGGGCTTTGCTGGCATAGGACTCAGGGAGTAAAACACAGGCACTGGAGAGGTGAATGGAGGAGAAAACCAGAGAAACACAGCAAAAACACCCAGAAGATGGTAACTTAGAGAGACCCAAACCCCAGATCACAGACAGCATGGCTTCCTCATACCAACATAGAGAAAGCAGGGCTTCAAGAGGAAAGGAAACCAGATCAAACATAGGGGACAGCACAAGGGGAACCTCACTGATGGAGGGCTCAGTTCAGTGAAAACTCTCCTTCTTGTAACCCTACTTGTTTTTTTTTCTGTTTGTTTGTTTTTCCCTCAGGTTTTTTCCCCTGAGGTTTTAGCCTCAGGGCAGATAAAGGAGTAAGATTAATCCAATCAATAGAAGATTAATCCCAACAATTGAACAGACAAAAAGTCTTCAGAGGGCAGAGAAAATAACTGCAAACCTCCCAAGAAGAAAAGAAGGTATTGGTAAATATTAAAATTATTATTAC
>NC_058131.1:257851979-257868302 GCF_016433145.1 Gracilinanus agilis
TTGTTGATGGTTTTAGGTATATACTGTTTATTATTTTTAGGAAAGGTCCTTCTATTCCTATACTTTTCAGTGTTTTCAATAGGAATGGATGCTGTACTTTGTCAAAGGCTTTTTCAGCATCTATTGAGATAATCATGTGATTTTTGTTTGTTAGACTGTTGATATGGTCAATTATGTGGATGGTTTTCCTAATGTTGAACCAACCTTGCATTCCTGGTATAAATCCCACCTGATCATGGTGGATGATCTTCTTAATTACTTGCTGGAGTCTCTTTGCTAGTATTCTATTTAAGATTTTTGCATCTATGTTCATTAGGGAGATTGGTCTGTAGTTGTCTTTCTCTGTTTTTTATCTCCCTGGCTTAGGAATCAGTACCATATTTGTGTCATAAAAGGAATTTGGGAGGACTCCTTCTTTGCTTATCATATCAAATAATTTGTATAGTATTGGGATTAGTTGCTCTTTGAATGTCTGATAGAATTCATTTGTGAATCCATCAGGCCCTGGCGATTTTTTCTTAGGGAGTTCTTTGATGGCTTGTTCAATTTCTTTTTCTGATATGGGATTATTTAGGTATTCTATTTTTTCTGCTTTTAATTTAGGCAATTTATATTTTTGTAAATATTCGTCCATATCTCCAAATTGTTATATTTGTTGCCATATAATTGGGCAAAATAGTTTTTAATGATTGCTTAATTTTCCCTTCATTAGAGGTGAGGTCTCCCTTTTCATCTTTGATACTGTCAATTTGGTTTTCTTCTTTCATTTTTTTTTATTAGATTGACCAGTACTTTGTCTATTTTATTTGTTTTTTCAAAGTACCAGCTTCTAGTCTTATTTATTAATTCAATAGTTCTTTTAATTTTGATTTTATTAATTTCTCCCTTGGTTTTTATTATTTCTAATTTAGTTTTCATCTGGGGATTTTTAATTTGCTCGCTTTGTAATTTTTTGAGTTGCATGCCCAATTCATTGTTCTCTGCCCTCCTTAGTTTGTTAATATATGCACTCAGGGATATAAATTTCTTCCTGAGTACTGCCTTGGCCGCATCCCACAGAGTTTGGTAGGATATCTCATCATTTTCACTTTCTTCAATGAAATTGTTGATTGTTTCTATGATTTCTTCTTTGACAAATTGGTTTTGGAGAATCATATTATTTAATTTCCAATTAGTTTTTGATTTTCCTGTCCAGGTGCCCTTACTAATTATTATTTTTATTGCATTATGATCTGAGAAGGTTACATTTATTATTTCTGCTCTTTTGCATTTGTTTGCAATGATTCTATGCCCTATAACATGGTCAATCTTTGTGAATGTACCATGTGCAGCTGAAAAGAAGGTGTATTCCTTTTTGTCCCTATTTATTTTTCTTCATATATCAATTAAACCTAATTTTTCTAGGACTTCATTCACCTCTCTTACCTCTTTCTTATTTATTTTTCGGTTTGATTTATCTAGATCTGACAGAGGAATATTTAGATCTCCCACTAGTATGGTTTTATCATCTATTTCCTTTTTGAGGTCTGCCAGTTTCTCCTTTATGAATTTGGGTGCTATGCCACTTGGTGCATACATATTGAGCAGTGTTATTTCCTCATTGTTTATACTGCCTTTAATCAGGATGTAATGACCTTCCCTGTCTTTTTTAATCATATCTATTTTTACTTTGGCTTTGTCAGAAATCATAATAGCCACTCCTGCCTTCTTTTTCTCATTTGACGCCCAAAAGATTTCGCTCAAGCCTTTAATCTTAAACTTGTGTATGTCCACCCGCCTCATATGTGTTTCTTGTAGACAACATATGGTGGGATTTTGGTTTCTAATCCACCTTGCTATTTGCTTCCGTTTTATGAGCGAGTTCATCCCATTCACATTCAGAGTTATAGTCATCAGTTGTGCATTTGCTGACATTTTCGAATCCTCCCCTATTTCAACCCCCTTTTTCATTATGCTTTTCCTTTTTAAACCAGTGGTTTGCTATTGAGCCGCTATCCCTTATCCCCTCCCTTGATTAACTTCTCTTTCTACCCCCTCCCTTATTTTTCCCCCTCTTTTTGTTTATAAGGGCCTTATGAATTCCCTCCCTTTTCTCCCCTCCCTTTTTTTGACCTCCCCACTCCCCTGCTCCCCTTGGTTTATCCCTTCTTTCTCAGAAGGGTTAGATAAGAGTTTTATGTCCCAATGGATAGTATAGCTACACTTCCCTCTCTGGGTTGATTACTCTGAGAGTAAGGTTTGATTATTACCTCTTAATGCTCTCTTCCTCTCCTTTTTATAATAGTATTTGTCCTCTCTCCCTCCCATGCCCTCTTTGTGTGTAATAGAATATCCTATTTTCTTAATCACTCAAGTTTCTCTTGGTGTCCCTGCTATTCACCCCCTCCTTCCCATCCCCCATGTCATCTTAGATTATTTAGTGTTCCACCCTCACCCTGTGAATTATTCTTCTGATTACTATAATAGTGAATACTATAATAGTGAATAGAGTTCACTACAGAGAATTATACATAACATTTCTCTACATAGGAATACAGATAATTAGATCTCACTGAGGCCCTTAGAAAGGCAAATTTAAAAATTATAAGTTTTCTTTCTTTCCCCTCTGTATCTTATTTACCTTTTCATGTTTCTCTCGATTTTTGTGGTTGGATATCAAACTTTCCATTTAGCCCTGGTCTTTTCTGTGCAAATACCTGGAATTCTTCAATTTTGTTGAATGCCCATACTTTCCCTTGGAAATATATAGTCAATTTTGATAGGTAGTTGATCCGTGGTTGCAGGCCCAGCTCTCTTGCCTTTCTGAATATCGTATTCCAAGCCTCGTGATCTTTTAGCGTGGAGGCTGCCAGATCCTGTGTGATCCTGATTGGTGCTCCTTGATATTTGAATTGTTTCTTTCTGGCTTCTTGTAAGATTTTTTCTTTTGTTTGGAAACTCTTGAATTTGGCAATTATATTTGTGGGTGTTTTCTTATCTGGGTCGAATGTCACAGGTGTTCTATGAATCCTTTCAATGTCTATATTGCCCTCTTGTTGTAGGAGTTCAGGGCAATTTTGCTGAATTATTTCTGTTAGTATGGAGTCCAGGTTTCTATTAATTTCTGGTTTTTCTGGAAGACCAATTATTTTCAAATTGTCTCTTCTAGACCGGTTTTCTTGGTCTGTCACTCTCTCATTGAGATATTTCATGTTTCCTTTTATTTTTTCAGTCTTTTGACTTTGTTTAATTTGTTCTTGTTGTCTTGAGAGATCATTAGCTTCTAATTGCTCAATTCTAGCCTTTAGGGACTGATTTTCAGCTATGATCTTTTGGTTTTCTTTTTCAATCTGGTTCAATTTGCTTATCAGTTCATTTGATTTCTGAGCCTCACTTTCCAATTGCAAGATTCTACCTTTTAAACTGTTATTTTCTTGCCAGATCTCTTCCATCTTCCTCAGAATCTCAGTTTTGAATTCTTCCATAGCTTGTGAGGAGTTTTCCTTATTTGAGGAGGGTCCGGATGCTTGTTTGTTCTCCTCCTCTGTTTGCTCGGTTGTCTGGATTTTCTCTGTGTAAAAGTTGTCGAGTGTTAAAGACTTCTTTTTCTTGTTGTTAATCTTTCTCTTCTGAACTTCCTGATTCTGGGTAGCCATTGTTAGCCCAGCAGCTTCTCAGGTTTATCCTTGTGCTCAGGGTCTCTCTGCGGTCTTTTGGCTCTTGAGGTCTGAGTTCTGGTTTTTTCCAAGGTCAAGTCCCCTGGTGGACCCCTTTGCTTGATCCTCTGCAGGAGGTTTCTTTACAAGTCTCAGGGCGCTGCTTCCACAGTCATATACCCGTCTGCACTGGTTCCCCACTCAGGGTTTCAGAGCTTTAGCTCCTGGCTGTGTCTGCCTCCACCCACGCCTCCGCCCGCGCCTGAGTTCTGAGCTGTGTTCTGCGCCCTAAGTCCGCTCTCAGCAACCTGCTCCCGCTCTCAGATTTTGTGTGTGTTCGTTAGCTTTTTGGGGTCCTAAATCTTGCTGCTCTCAGGAACAGGCTCCGGAGCTGCCAATGACTCGATGGGTGCCCCAAACTTGCTCTATTTCGTTTTAGCTGGCTTCGGCGCTATAGGTGTTGTGTGTGGAGGGGTGGGGAGTGGGGTGGTTGCTCAGTCCGAGATTTAGTGAGAGCTGTTTCACCCCTTTATAGCATGGAAATGCCTCAATTCCACGTACCTTCCACACTGTGCCCTGTTGTGGGGTTCCTCCATTCGTCTGGACTTGTTTTTATGTCCCCTTGAGGAGTTTTGTGTGTTTTGGTCAGGAGAAGTTAAGAGCTGCTTCTTACTCTGCCACCATCTTAACCCAGAACCCCATGCTCATAAATTTAAGGATGACTAAATGAATTATGGTATATGAATATAGTAGAAGTGGTGAAGAAATGGAGCATTTCAGGAAAAGTCATGAAAACCTCTATGAACTACTGTGGAGATAGTGAACAGGACCAAAGGAAAAATGCATACAACAAAACCAAAATTATAATGAAAAACAACTTTGAAATACTTCTGTAATTTAATGACCAACAACATTTTCAGTGGACCAATGATGAAGAATACAACCTACCACCTGAATGAAAGCTGATAGGTTCATAATGCAGAAAAAGACAAAACTTTTCACACATAGCCAATGTGGGAATTTGTTTTGCTTGACCATGCATACTTTGAAAGCCTTTTGTTATTTTTCCTTTTTAGTGGGTAGTGGGGTGGGAAGTTGGAAAGCTAGCAACAAGAATGACAAAAATAAGAAAGAAAATACAGAGTTATTGAAGCATAATTCAATATGTGAGTAAAAGAACAAAAGGAATCACAGACAAGCAGGAGAACTTTGAAAGTTAACTACTCGATTCATTAAATACTTCAAAAGAAAAGTAAGGAAGCACAAAATGTTGTTCTTCAGTTGTTTTAGTCCTGCCCGACTCTTCATGAGCCCATTTGTGGTTTCCTTGTAAAAGATACTGAAATGGTTGACCATTTCCTTCTCTACTTCATTTGGGAAACCTGAGGCAAGCAGAGATAAGTGACTCACTCAAGATCACACAACTAAGATCAAATTTAAACTCTGATCTTCCAAACTTCTGACCTGGTGCTTTATTCACTGTGCCACCTAGCTGCCCTTGTACAAAATAGAAATTCACATATAATTCTCTTTTTCTATTCTACTATGTATATGGAAATGGTAATTTTATTTGTTCATTGTTAAGTTCAGAATAAAAAATCATTAGCTCTTTGAGTATCCAAATGGAAGGAAGGAATTACACATTTATTAGTTATCTACTATGTGCCAGGCACAACAACCCTTAGGGTTAGATACTATCATTAACTCCACATTACAGTTGAAGAAAATGAGGCAGAAAGAGGTTAAATGACTAACTCAGAGGCACCCAGCTAATAACTGTTTGAGGAAAGATTTGAACTCCAGTGTTTAACTCCCAACCCAGTCTCTACCCAGAGTACCAATGAGTAGCCTCTACCACTCTCTTCTAACTAAGGTAGAGGTAGTTGACTCCACCATTGAAAAATTCTACCTGTTAAATATTTTCATACATTAAATTGAAATTTACCTAGCCACTGTTACCCATTGATTCTAGTTCTGCCCTTCGGGGCCAAGTAAAAAATTCTTTATTAATTTGATTTTTTATAAAATCTATCTGAACCATGAATTTTTCAATAAAGTAAACTCAAAACTGTCAGCTCTTATTAGCTTTATATGATCAGTACTATAGGAATCATGGTGTTTGCTGCTTTAGGGAGACATGAAATTTCCCACTCAATATGGCCAATTGAGAACAAGTTTTCCAGGACTCTCTTTTTATGAAATACAAGAAGAAAATAATTTTTCTACCTCCTTTCTCATCCTCATTCAGAACATCAGCATACCTGAGAACTTTTGCTATAGAAGGGAGCTTTTAAAAGCTCAAACAGTGTAGAAGAGGTGTACAATGCTAGGGTTCCTGTTTTTGAGAAGACTTGTAGATCCATTGCTCTCACAGAACATAATATACTGTGGAAAACCCATTGGCTATTTGCTCAATGTTTCTGATAAATAATGAAATTAGGAGTTGGAGTAATTGTCATTAGAGAAGTTACTGACTTATGGATATTTATATACTGTTGCATATTATTCCAAGTGCAGGACTTAGAAATATGGCCATCCCTGATTTTTTTTTTTTGGTTATGACAGTTTTCCCCATGGAAAGATTTAGTTTATTAATTCAGGAGGTTCACATTAAATTTTGTTGAATAAAATTCATTTTTTAAAGTTCTTTTGGGTTAGAAATAGGAAATGACATCTATTGTTTTTGAAATTTGGTGGGCCATTTTCTGTAATAATTGACATTATAATGTTGTGTTTGCATCAAAAGCTTAAGAGAAATGGAAGAAACCTTTGCAGCATGCTAGACTGGAGAACGAGACAGCAAAGATGACTGACAGCATTTCATTATCCATGTGACCTTGTTCCTTGCTAGGTCTGAGGGTTTGTCACACATAAGACTGAGCTGCAAACCTAGCCTTTGTTTCCTTGTTTTCTAGTCTATGCCTGAAGCTTTGATCCATCCAGCTTCAGGGAGGAATTGATTTAATGTGTCATGTGACTCATAAAGCCTGAACCTGACATACAGCTGCCTACCCTTATTAGATTTAATGGAATTGGTAATAGAGGAATTGTGGTCCCTGCTGGTTTGGCAAGAACAGATTTTTTTTTTAATTGAAAAATACTGGCAAATTTTTCTCATAACCTACTGTAGCCACAGGTTACAAGAGCAACTTCCGCAAGGCTGGGACCAGAAAAGAGAAAGCTTCTTAATGCCTAAAAATATATATATTATGAAAATAAGGAAACTAATTATGAGATTGTTATTCATGGGTAAGAATTTAAACTTGAAATATTGCTTATAAGAATTGAATTATGAAAAATTCACATGATCTAATTGTGGTATTCCGGGGTTAATAACGGCAATTGCAACTATTCATAAAACATCAGTTTTTGGGGACCTTCATGGCTGTGTGCTGTGCTTGCAGGGAAGAGAACAGAGAGCAAAAAAGAAACAAATTCTTTCCCTTTCTTTCATTTCTAGAGAGCTCCCAGTTCCCTTTTGGCTGCGAGTGGTGGCTAACTGGAGAAATAGTGTGTGAATGGTGCCCCCTGGAGTTTAGCTATGGCTATTCAGGTTCTGAACAGCAAGGATTCTGGGGTGGGGAGCTCCTTAGGAAAGGATGTTTAGCTTATGTGTATGTGGATAAGAATATCATCTGTTCCTGGCAGTTAAACTATCTGGACAGCCAGCCTATCTCCTGTTCCAATTAGGAGAAGACATGATTAGAAGGGCAAAGGGCAGAGCAAAGCTCCAAGTATGACTTAAAGTCAATGTTGCATAGTAGAAATAGCACTGGCTCAGATGTCAGAAGACAGGTTCTAGTTTCAGCTTTGCCACTTAGTACTCATGAGCCTCCACTTTGCAACTATTCATTTCTCACCTGGCTACAATCCAGGCTGTAATTCTCCACCACATCCCAGAAAACTCCAGCTTGGAAGATGTCTTCAGCCCTGGAATTCACAGTTCAGAAGTACCCTCTGCCCCTGTAGTCTCTCCCTCTGATTGGATGCCTTCTCTCAGGACCTCTATTTAGCAAGGGATCTCAGGTGGGCCATATTTTTTATTTCTCAACAGGTTGCAATTCAAATTTCTCTTTCATAATTCTCTACTATACATGCCTTATCCTATCTTTTTTTTGGTGTGTGTTGTCTTCCCCAGTAGAAATATAATCTCTTTAGGAGCAAGGATTATCTTTCATTTTCCTTGTATTTGTATTTTTAGTGCTTAGCACTATGCCTGGCCCATAATAAGGGCTTAATAAATGCTTGTTGATTATTGATTGAGTAAGTGACCATGCAATTCAGCTTCTTCTGTAAGATGAAGAGGTTTTACTACGTGATCTTTAAGTTAGCATGCCAACACAGACACCAAAAGCTCCAGCTCTCAGCTCCCATTTTTCTCTGATTTTAGTACTTTTCCTTTGACCCTGCCAGGGAGAATTTGACTCATTAACCAATAAATTTATCATTCCAAACTCTGAAAACTGCTAGTTGAGCAGAGAGAAGGCACTATTAACCCTGCAAAATACGGGTCTAAAAACTGCCTTCAAGTCTGTATAGAAATTTGTCTTGCATTACCAAAGGATTTCTGATAGGGCATGCATCTGCAGGCAAAGAGTGAAGGAGGGACTGGTAAGGAGGGATCAGAGAAAAGGGAACAGCAATGCTAACAACTATGTCCACTTAGAGCCCTAGCCAAGAAGGGAACCAGGGAGTGAGAATTTCACCCTGCCCAATGAAAGCCAAGTTATTTCCCTGATGACTGTGGCTGTGGCTGGGAAAGACAGCAGCTAAAAATACCTCTCCCATTTTGGTCCTGGGCCTGAACCTTATATTTAGAAAATTGCTTTTCAAAGAACCAAGTGACTATGGAGATAGAAGAGAGTAGTTGGACCTTGTTATTCCAAAAGAGCTGTTAGACTCAGAGATTGGTTTGCAGATATTAAGTTTATCTCAGACACCAGTGATATTGCAAAATGGCAGGTAACCATAAGTTTGGCTTATGGAGTTTTAGAAGACCAGTCATTGAGGGAGGTCTTGCTTTTGGTGCTCTGTATAGTGTCTCTTAATCTGATTTAGTATCTGAAGGTAAACACAATCTTTCCAAAATATGAGTTAAATTTTGATCTCTTGTTGCTGTGTTCATAGTGAAATTTTACCAAAAAAAGGAGCATGACATAATAGGCAGAATGCCAAATCTGGAATTAGAAGACTCACGTTTTAGTTGACCCACAAACTGACAAGCTGTGTTCCCCTAAATAAGTCACCCTTTGTGGCTTCAGTTTCCACATCTTTAAAATGGGGATGATAATAATAATAATAATAATAATAATAATAATAATAATAATAATAATATACTTATCACAGAGGGTTGTGTTAAAGAAAATAAGTTATAAAATTCTATGGAAATATATTATTTCTTATTTTTATTTTGGTTCAGTTGTTGTTAGTTGTGTCTGACTCTTTGTAACCCTATTTAGAGTTTTCTTATCAAAGATACCGGAGTGGTTTGCCATTTCCTTCTTCAGATAATTTTATATATGAGGAAATTGAGGCAGAATTAAGTGACTTGCCCAGAGTTATTACCAATTTTTAAAAATTCTATTTCTTAGCCTATGAAGAAGAAAATAATATAAGGTCAATGAAGAGTATAGAGCCCAAACTTCTAAATCAGGAAAGATTATTATTCAGAGCACTAGAGTATGTGGGTAAGAAGAATTACTTACAGTGACATTTTATTTAATCATTTATTGTGGTGCTTTGTTCCTTAACTCCTATGATGTTGGTGACAGCTGAGACCTACCATCCCAAAAGGGGTGAGAAAAGTGTTACAAAGAGATAGTTCCAAGTAATCTTTGAGCAAACTAATTTCTTCTACTCTGCTCTTATTTCTTATTCTCTGCTACAGCCCTCATATTTCTTGTATATCCTTCACTCAAGCCTGACAGATGGATTAAAGATCTGAATTCCTTTACATGGTTCACCAACCTTTCCTGCTACAGGCTGACAAAGGATACTGGGTTAGATTGTTGCCCTAACTTACATACATTCTTAGGGCTTCTCATTTATTGTCCTCATTGGCCTGGTGGGTAATGGAGACTTGGCCTTGAGATACCCCACACCTCTACCCTAGTCCTAAGTAATGGGCAGAGATCTAACATTATGTATATGTTTTATCTCTCTGGCCAGAAGAGATGGACCAAACTTCATACTTCGCTATATTCTTCTCAAGACCTAGTGCATACCTAGTAAATTATAAATTAGGGTTGTATTTCCATATACAAAAGACTATAGAGTTGTGGCTTGACAGATAGGAAAGGCAATTACTTTGTCCTTAGATTCAGCTTTGTCTCTACTGCTTTCCCCAACCCATATCTACATGGGAGAATGGAAGGGATTTAGAGTGAGGAAAAAATAACAACTAGGAAACTATGGATTCTAGCATGATTGAAGGAATTAGGCGAACAGTCTTTATACAAATTATGACTTGGAATACCCTGACCTTTAGATACTAAATTAAAAGAGATACAGAATGCACATTATAAGCTAGAATAAGATCATCTCCAGAAATCCATGTTGAGTGACTAAGAATTTCAGTCTAAAGAAAACTCCAAGTCTAAAAGAATTAATTAAACAGAAAGATCTTGTTCCTTGTCCTAATTCTTGCAGGTAAAGATTCTTAAATTAGAGACCTTCCAGCTAGGTTTCTAGAAGAGAACTTATGGAAAAAATCCAAGAAGATTTTTGTTTAACACATGGATTATTATTGGTACTATGACTGAGGCAAGAAGTGTAAGCTTTTCTCAAAAAGTTATCTTTAAAATGTTGCCTTTTGAGCTAAAAGAGCATGGCAGAGCCAATTCATCTCATGAAGAAGAGAGAGAACCAGAGGTGTTTTACAGCCAGCTTATACTGGAGACAATTGTTAAATTTTCAGTGTCAGCATTTACACTTCAGAAATCAGCAAACCCTCACAAATTGGGGCTTGATTTGTTGTTTTCTTAGTTCGTTTGTTTAGAATTTTAAAAAGTGATGGAGAGATTAATAATGTAGGCTGAACTTTAAAGGATAACCTATGTTCATTTTTTTCAGTGAGCCAGTTGTTAAATCAATGTACTGCTAGGTGGCAATAAAGTCAAGAGCTATAGCAGGAGCCAGAAACTGGAAGAAGAAATATGCTCTGTAGTCACACGAATAGTGAGGCCATACATTTCAGAAGGCTCCTTATATAAAACTTTCTAGTGATTAGAACTGCCTTCAGTGGGGGGAAAAGACCCCATTTGTGTCTGGAACAATTGATTTCCCATCCCTGAAGATGTACAAGTAGAAAGTTGACGACTACCTTTCTGACATTAGGTTGAGAGATTAGACAAGATGATCTGGAGATGATCTTCCAACTTTGTGAATCTTTATTTTGAATTTGACTCTGGAATGACACTGAAGAAAACTACTGTCAAATGGACTCATGAGGGATCAGGGATAAGGAGCAAATGTCTCTTGAACTAATGCTCAAGGAAAGGAGAAAAAAACATGTCCACATAATGTACTAGAAAAGATACAGTATCTGCCAAAAAGAATACATTCCTTTCACTTGATGCCAACTAATTTTCTGTCTAACCAGATAAAATGAATATCATTTTGGACCTTAAAATTCATGCCACAATACCAGTGTTTTGGGTTGCTTCTTGAAAAGAAGCTAGTGTTTCAGAAGATGGTTCCCAATGAGAGGTATCTGATTTTTGGAACTCAGCACAAAACTCACACTTGAGTTTCAACTTTGCTGGAACACCCCTTTCACTTTTTATGATGGTCATTGACTTTGGGGGCTAGTTCTAAAGATGAACTTCATGAGCTGTATGGAACCCTCTTTATCAACATCATCTAGCTGAGTTTGAAAAGTTGGGAGAGTGAAAAGGACTTCAGACCTCATAGTTCATGAAGAGAAGGAACTGGAACCTGAGCCTAAATGCCATTGTTTGGGATTTTCAGTGTCAGAATGAATAACATACATTTCAGTTTCAGATTAAATACCTAGCATTTCAGGTTCTATATTCCACTGCAAAGTTTACTCACACAATAAATCATTCCTTTGCTAAGATGCCATTAACTAATAATTCATGGTTGGTAACCTTCAATCAACCATGATTAAAAAAATCTTGCAGAATGGCAGGGGGATAACGTGTTTCTCTAAATGTCAACAGTCAAGTCTGCTTATACTATTAATCTTTCCTGTGATAAACTGCCCTTAATAATAATTCCAGATGAGAAACATTTAAATCAAGTAGGATGGTAAGAAGGACCAATGTGAATTGTCAATAACAGGAATTATTATTTTATTACAAACAGGAGTCAAGTGGCTGATATTTATTTAAGTCCTAAAGAGTGAATTAGTATCAATAAGATTATTTTAATCATTAACAAGCTTTTGGTTGCATTGTTATTGGTAGTTCTTTCATTGGCTTACATTGCAACTATTATGGGGAAACCAGGAGAGTCGACTTAAATATTAAATGTGGGTCCAGAAGGGTGTGAGGGAGACAGAAATGACAGAAGGTAGGACCAAACAAGGTAGGGAGACTGGGTTTAACTGCTAACTCCATCTAGACAAGGGGCCTATGGAAACTAGCAAGCAAATGGCAAGAGTTTATAACAATTTTAATTAAGGAAACTATGGTAAAGGATGGGAATAGGGGTTTCTAAACTTTCAGAGTAAGGGCAAATCACAGGGTCAGGGGAGGGACTTATCTACACTCAACTGAGACCTAAGCAAGACAGGGCCCAAAGAATAGCAGAACTGAAGTGGGTATCCTCACAGCAGAGTCGAGACTCACTCCAGCAATGTTCTGGCTCCTCCAGCACCACTAGCAGTACTTTTTCAGGTGGGTAGATTCTGGGAGCTAACCCAGCCCAAGTTAACCTGCAACTCAGGTTGGGATTAATAGTCTCTACCAAAATCTCCCACAAGTAGATGTCAGTCTTCCTTCTGGATCTCTGGAAATCTGAGGTCTCCTAGGGTCAGTTACAACTTGTCCCAACCACCATGGAGTCCATCTCAGGCAGAGAGAGGCACGCTTCCTGCTTCCCCATTCCATTTGGAATTCTCAAGCCCTTCCTGTTAGGTCTCCTAAATAATAACTAAGTAATCCTCCTCACAACACAACCTTTCATTATCTCCTTGTATGCATTTAATGATTTGATTTGGTGAAAAAAAATCATCATTACATGGGTAATCATTTGATGACATATTTCTCCAAACTTATCTAGGCAGGGTCCTTGGACAACAGAATCAGATCTCCTCACTAGACTTGGACTAAAAGGACTTATAGGATCTTATAAAACTTGCTTTTATTGGTATAATCTTTTAGACTATGACCCTGGAAGTATTAAAATGCTAGCAGGGCAGTGCACCTTCATACACAACTGATTAGTATATGCTACTTAAGCATATGGCATAATAACATCACTTTCCAATACACATTTATGACATATAATTAACTAATTAATTGAGATACAGAACAGTGTGGACAAACTTCAGACCATTTTTCTATGGCTTTGAACTATATCTTACTATTTTTTGGAAGTAGACTTACATTTCTAATTAGGTTTTTGTGAGGATGATATGCAAATGTGTCTGGCCTTCCTGAGCACATATTGGTGGCTGAGGAAAGAGGCATTGGGGAACAGAGGGAAGATAACCTGAAATGAAACACTTACCTTGTATATTCTACCTGTAGGTAAATGGGAATTGACTAATGGTATTCACTTCTTATGTGTGTAGAGCACATTACAGTTTATAATTCATTTTCATACCCCTTACCTTACTTGATCCTCCTTTGTGAAGCTGGTAGTGTTATTATTTCCATTTTCCAGATGAGGAAGCAAGATCAGATTGATGAATATTTTAAGTACCAGGATTGCTAGCCTGAAGAACACAAGACTTGTGGGGGACATAGTAACTGTCTTCAAATATTTGAAATGTCATCATTGAGAAGAAATGTACTGTTTTGGTCTCAGAGGGCAGAAATAATAGGATCCCGCAAGGAATGAATATTTCAGCAAGGTATACATCTAAAAACCTTCAGTGGTGACCATATCTATCTCCCGAGGCAACCTATTATGCTTTTAGACATCTTCAGTTGTTTTCCCCCGCTTTATGCTGGAGTTGAAATGTGTTTCTCTGTATCTTCTAGTTACTGCTCCTACTTCTGTTGCTTCGTGACAAACAGAACATTTCTTAGCATACTTTCAAATGACAGCCCTTCTTGAAGACATGTACTTTATAATCCTTGAACCTTTTTTTTTCCTCATGGGGTCAATATGCTTAATTCCTATAATTTATCATTATTATGTCATGGTCTCTAGTTCCTTCACTATCTTACTGTAATTCTCTCCTCTGAACACATTTTGATTCATCAATATCTTTCCCAAAATGTGGCACTCAGAACTGAACATGGTACTCTACATATGGTCCAAACATATTAGATTACAGTGAGTCTATCACCTTCTTTCTAGGAACAATGTCTCCAATTATGGAGTAAAAGATCATGTTAGATTTTTTGACTGACAAGTGAGTGATTTGCCTTCTCTCATCAGTGATTTTCACAAAATTCTTTTTTAGAGGCTTATGACTTCCCTTCTCAGTTTATTTTCCATATACTTGGTATGTGTCTTATATAAACCTATTTGTGAAGATAGTTTCCCCTGTAATTAGATGAGCTCCTCGATGGCAAGAACTATTTTTGTTTTTATTTATATCAGCAGTGCATAACTCAGTGCCTGATATATAGAGGTTTAATAGATGCTAGTTGACATTATAGAGAATATTTCCATCTTGTGTCCTTATTGCCTGAATAAGTATTCCATTTACTCACAGATGCATTATGAATCATGGTATAGTAGATAGCCTCAGAGCCAGGAAGACTTGGATTCAAGTCCTACCTCTATTATGTCCTAGATCTATAAGGCTCAAGATTATTTGCTACTCAATTTTCTAGGCAACTCTTAAAGATGACAGATTTAAAATAAGGTGCTGATCTGCATTGCTAGAGGAAATTCTTTACAGAGAACTTTCTATTCTGATAAAATCACAGATCTGAAACTGAAAGAAAAGAAAAGAATGATTTGTACACTATCAATAAAACCTATAATTAGATTGACTTAGTATGAGATTTTGTTCATATTCCTTGAAACTCTGAGGCTGTCTATCATGGTCATTCAACCATTCAATCATCAGTGAGTGCACACAGCTATACTATTATCCAGCTTATATCACTCTATCTTGTCCACAAGGATATCACTCAAGGGATGCTGTATATATAGTTTATTTAGATTTTTTGTAAAGCATTCAGCAAACTCTCCTATAGAATTCCAAATAAAAGTTGGAGAGATGTAGGCTTAGGCCCTTGATGGGAACAAAATCCTAAGCCCTCTCTTACTCACTAGTAGCATATTGACTTAGAAAACCAAAAAATTACAATATCTATGTCATATCTTTATTTATTTTGCTAAATATTTCTCAGTTACATAAAAATAATCTTACCTTCCATCTTGGAATCAATATTGAGTATTATTTCTAAGGCAGTACAGTAGTAAGGGTTATGCAGTGGAGGTCAAATGGCTTGCCTAGGGTCACACAGCAAGGAAGTGTCTAAGGTCAGACATGAACCCAGTACCTCCCATCTCTAGGCCTGACTGTCAATCCACTAAACCACCTAACTACCCTCACCTCCATTTACACTTCAATTTGGTTTTCCTACTAGAATCTTTTTTGGGGGGAGACATTTCTTACTTCCTGGCCGTGAGTTTGACATTTATGATCTAAAACATAAATTGAATCTAAAATAAGTATATTAAATCAGCATCCAAAGTATTCCATTTAACTTTAAAAATTATTTCCACCAAACAGAGTATCCTGGGGAGTCCATTGCAAATTGCTGGTTGGTGAGTGTAGTTGCTTCGCAGACTGCCCTGGCCAGAGCAGAACTTATAACTTCTCAGTTTAGTGAGGCTTCTATTGGACCCATACAGGCTACACACTTGAACTTGCAGACCAGGGAGGCAGGAGGATATCTGAATTGGATGGACCACCACCCTGAGGCTGTCCAGGGAACCCAGGATTGAGGAAAGACTCTGCCTTGGATGCTTCCTCTGTGATCTTAGATAGCAGTTCTCTCCACCTTGCAATTTGACTAGATAGATAGACAGAGAGAGAGTTAGGGTGCATCCATCAGCTTCTTGTGAAAAGCTTCAAGTAAGTTCCAAAGGGCCATTTTCTCTGAATGGTTTAGAAATAGGGTTAATTCTTCATGACAATCTCTCCTTGAAGTAGTGGGTGTTGGAAAGGGCTTTGAGGAGCCTAGGCTAGTGGTCCCCCACTGACTCTGCTCTGCCCTTCACATGCTTCTTGTATTGAACTTAGAGTTCACTAAAATGCCCATCCACTAACCTTGGCCATCTATGCCTACCCCCCTCCATCCAATTAACTCCACAAACACAAAGTGGAAGTGAGAAAATTTTCACATTGGATTTAAGGTCATGGTACCCTGTTTCCTTCAGCGTTAATCTATAATAATAGGAAGAACAGAATCCAGTGCCATTGTTCATTGACTTATCAGACAGTGTTCAGTAGAAGGATTCTTAAACTTTCTTTTTCTTTTTCTTTTTTTTTTTTTTTTTGGGTATCACATACCTCTTTGGTAATCAGGTGAAG
>NC_058131.1:257868471-257885885 GCF_016433145.1 Gracilinanus agilis
TTTCTTTTGAATAAAGCATATCATTACAGAGACATATTTTAGTCATGGGTTTCATCTCACTCAGTCAAAATACTGTTAAATCAAATTTGTGTCCTTACATCACAACTTCTAATTCTTCAAGGTTTTTACTTAAACTTTGAATACTTGTGTGTGTGTGTGTATATATATATATATATATATATATATACGTATATATATATATATATATATATTAGTAATGAGTTTTACTAAGGATTCCTTTTATATTTTGTCACCTGTGAACTTCTATGTGTCTTCCTTCATTGTAGCCTCTTTCAATCATATATAGCTTAGTGATATCTATATGCAATTTTATTCCTTTCTCATCCTTTTTTAAAATACCCTTTTGATTAGATTTTCAAGAATCTAGGCAAATATATATTTTCCCCACCAAATATATTCTTAATAATCTTTGCAAGGTTCACTCCATTATAGGTTAGGAGTCTACCATTCTTATGTTTTAAAAACTCAGTTTCTGTTCTCAAAACCATCTTCATAGCCAGCTATTCACTTCTTAAGGCATTCTTTCTATTCTGTATATTCTGTTTCAATAAACAATAGTTAAGAAACCTGTACCCATGTAATCTTTAGTATCTCATTCCAAACTAAGCAGTTTTAAGTAATACCTTTTAAGTTCCTTCTGGCTGTATCATTTGGAATTTGTACCTATGTAAATCACTAGAAGTAAGAAGTCATCCACTTAGATAAGTCTCAGGAAAGTTTCTGCCATAACCTGAATATATGCTCTAGGGAAGACAACCTCTATCTTGTTGTTATAAGGTTAACAAATAACTGCCTTTAGTGTGTGAGTAAAATTTCACCAACTATTTCCATTTCTTTTCTCTGACCTTTTTAAGAATATCTTTCACCTGAAAACTTCTATAGATCTATTTTATCATATTTTGAAGGACAAATATCTACTACTTCCTCAGAATTTCCAGCTCCTTTCTATTCAGGAAGAACCTCAGTTTTGTTTGTTTTTCTTGGCTCCAACTGTGTAATTTTCTTTTTCTTTCCCTTTCTCCTCTATATGGCATTCTTCCATTATTTGGCTTCCTGAAGTAATGGCTAGGTTGTTTTCCTGCTATTTCCTTTTTTTCCTGTGAAGTACAATTTTTATTTTTAAGGAATATTTCATTGTCCTTGATACTTTGAAGTATAGACATTCTTCCATCTGCCTTACCTTCTCTTCTAGAAAGTAGAACAGCTTATCCTTGGAATACAAATAGCAGTTCTTGGCTATGTCAGGAATACAAACATTAAATACTCAAAGCAAGCCATTGAAAAATTTCCCCTTATTCTCTGCAGACTGAGGATATTGACCTTGTTTCTTGGACATGTGGGAATTAATTTGCGGGAATTAATATTTTGTATTCTTACTATATGTTATAGCCTATGTAACATTTTAACCATATAGTCTTACCTTTCTCTCACCAACCTATTATTTCATCAGTATGTTTCACCTACATTTTTTTCTTTCCTTACTTTGCCATATATGTTCTTGAGTCCTTCTCTTCAGGTCTTTCCTCCTAAACCCTTTTCTTCCTTAAAAATCAAGTCTTCTAGTATAAGCCTTCTTATTTCTTCAGCTCATGATGTTCTTCAGATTACTCTCAAGTTCTCCCAGATTTCTCCTCCACCAAATTCAATCTCTGGGTTTCTTCACAAATCCAAACCCCTCAAATTTACTTTCACAGTTTATTTCTCCTTATTAGCTAGAAGCAGAATATTGACCAGAAGGTTATTATTTTCTTTCAGCTTTCTTCATTTTTTCTTCCTCAAATTCAATCTCTAGACTTCTTTACCAGTTTAAACTCTTCAAATTCACCTCCATAATTTCCTTCATCTTCTAATTCACCTTAAGCCTTCCTGTTTTCTCTAATTCCTTTTTCTAAGGAAGAGAGAGGTGTTATAAGGAATAAGTGTAATAATAGTATGTAAAATAGGTTTCGTAAACGTTAAAATGCCATCTAAAATAAAATGTAGATTATTTTTGAAATTGGTAAACAGCAGTAAGAATTAAGAGAAAATATCAAAAGACACCATGACTAAGCACTATATTTCAGTTTTACAGTCCAGAAGCAATTAAGAGTCTAAGGCAGAGAAACCCTGTTTTTAATAACTCTTGTCATTATTCTCAATTTTCAGCACCACCACACATGAAAAACCCATTTCCCATTTCTTTAAAGGTGTTAAATGGCTTTTGCACTGAGTTTGGAAACTTTGCCACCAGCAAAATGACTGCAAAGTGAGTTCACAGCTTTCCTGCCCCAAAGCCTTTATAACAACCCATTTTGGCTTGTTTTTCCCAGAAGACCAACACTTTCTTGTTAAGTGTTTAATTATGAGGACTGCAGACTATGAAAATTCTGGCATTCATGGGAGCATCTAATTGCAGCATAAGTGTTACCTCTAAGCCTTTTCCCTCAGAGGAACTAATCTAACCTTTAACTCTGTGTGGCCCTGCTAAGATATTAATGGAAAAATTGCTTCTTTCTGTTAAATAGATAAGACTCCAAACTGATGCAGAAACCAGGGAAGCAAAATAGCTTGTATGAGAAAAGGAAGATACTAGAAGTGGGAAGGAAATTTGAAAGCTTTGAATGGGAACCTCATCTGAGAACAAAAAGTATGAGCTGAGTGCACTGAATGGGAGGACAAGAAATAGAATAGAATCTCAACAGTGTCAGAAAATGAGTCCTGTAGAGATACAAAATCTGTGATTTCATCAAAATTCCATTCCTTTATTCTCATAGATTTAGAGTTAGAAGCAGCGGTGTGCTAGAGCCAGCTTGAACTACCTCTGAGAGCTGCTTTTTAATTTTCAATGTAAGCACTTACACTTTAGAAATCATCAGATATTACAAATTATGGTTTGATTAATTTTTTGTTGTTGATTGTCTGACTTTAAAAAGTGATGGGAAGTGTTTGTAAAAGATTAAGATTAAATGCATATTATTTTCAGAAACATAATTGTTAAACATTTGCCAGCATATGGCTGGCTAAATTGGACCTTAGAATCCAACTAGCTCAATTCTCTCATTTTAAAGGTAATGAAAATGAAATCAAGAGAGATTACATAATTTTTTAGGTTATACAGATCATAAACAAGAGAGGCAGAATTTGAACTCACATCTTCCGATTCAGTTCCACAAACCTAGCATGTAGTAGGTAGTCTTACTGGGAGGAGGAAGGAAAAAAGAATACACAAGTAACAATGTAAAATATATACCAAAAAAAAGTAATTGGGACTGATCACTAACAAAAGGGGAAATCAGGAAAAGCATATTATTGGATATGGCAACGAAGCTGATCCTGAAGGGAGGTAAGGGTTTCAGAGTCAGTGGTGAGAAGACAAGACATTTTATGAATGGAGGATGAGGACACTAGCCTTGCAAAGAGACAAGAGACAGAATATGATGTATAAGTTATTCAGGAGGCCAGTTTGACTGAATCATTAAATATGTAAAGAAGAAGAATGTACACCCTACTTAGAAAGATAGATTGGAGCCAGATTGGGATGAGTTTTAAATGCCAAATGTAGCAGTTTCTATTTTTTCCTGAAAACAGCAGGGAACCACTGAAGATTCTTGAGAAAGGAAGTGACATGATCAAACCTGTGATTTAGGAATACTAATTTGACAGTTGTAGGGAGAACTGATTAGAAAGAGAAGAGACTTTATGCAGAGAGATCAATTAGGGGATTATTTCAATTCAACAGATGAGAGATGATAAGGGTGAGAAATAGATGGTTGTGGTTTGAATTTTTAAAAAATGAGACAGAGGCCAGAGATGCTGTGGAGAAAGAACTGACAAGGCTTCACTACTGATTAGAAATTGAAGATGAGCAAGAGTGAAGAATCAAGGCTGATTCCTAGGTTACACACTTAGGTGACTAGAACAGTGGTTCCTCAACATAAACAGAGACATTACACAGGAGAGAATATCAGTTTAAAGGAAAAGATGATGATTTCTATTTTGATGTTGAGTTTGAGATACCTATGGGACATCCAGGTGGAAACAGATGTCTAGGAAGTAGTTGAAAATAGAAGAATGGAGCTCAAAAGTGTAAGTTTTAAAAATAATATTCAATGCCTCCAAAGTATGATATTTATAAGGATTTATTAAAAGTGCAGGGAAAGAGTCCCAACTCACCCTTTATCATGCCACCTTCTCCCCAAAAAAGCCCCGTCACCACACCCAAAACACCCATATCAAAACAGCCTGCAAAAACCAACAACCAATAGGAAAAGGCTTAAGGAATTATGGGTATGGTGAAAGGGAGTTTGGGTAATGTAGTTTAAAGGGGTACAAGATCTTTTCAACTTTACATTTCCCCCCTGTGATCCTTTGGGAGACTAGTCTCCCCAATGGAGCATGAAAACATAATCAAATTAAAGTTTACAATATTTCAGAGATAAAAAGGGAAATAAAAGGGAGAAAGAATAAAACCAATGTTCGGTGCATTGACAAAAGCCATTTAGTGGGCAGTCCCCTCTCTGGCATAAAAGTGTCCATTCAAAATAAATACATTCAACCCCTCCAAGTTCAAATTCGTCATGTCTTGAAATTCACTCTGGATCTTCTAGTGCAGTGTGCGGTCTCTGCAGGTATCTTCATGGTTTCTTCTGGATTCTGGGAGGTAGTCTTCTGTTCTAAATTAGGGTCAAATTCAAGTCCAAATTCACAGAAATAACAGTCCCCCCAGAGGAGAACAACTTTACATTCCCCCCTGAGGAAAATACAGGGATACATATGGGAATCACACAGGAATACATGGTCAAGGCATAAGGTATATGAATCAATTCTCAAAACATCAAAAAGTGCAAAGAAAAATAAAAAGGAAAAAATAACCTCTGAGGAAAATATAGCATATTTAAAAATATGTGAAAGGAAAAAATTCTAGGAAAAAGAAAAAGAAAAAATTCACAAATCAAAGCAGGTTCCTGTAGCAATCCATGTCCCATAAGCTTTGCAACAACAATCACTCACTAACCCAATTTAGCAGCCTGGACTATAGTAACTTGTCACATCATGAAAGAAATAGAAAAAGAAGACTAGATCTCGAGACAAATGGGAAATAGCATTTCCAGGTACAATTTGTTTCTTCACTTTCAGAGATAATGGAGCCAGAGCAATTAATGTCAAGTACTTGATATCAAGTGCGGTACAAGGAAGTCCTACGTCTTAACATATGCTAAGGGTCGCAATCTTGAGTCTCACACAGGATCAAGTCTTTGCGTATAATGTCATCAATCCCTGTAGGATTAATTTGATCTCTTTCCTTTTATGTGCTCATTTGGCACTTCACAGGTCAAAACTCTGTGCTCCTTTGTGGTTTGATTCTCCTTAGATTAGACATAGTTATCAAGCAAAAGTCTCATAATAATTAAATAACTAGTGGCAGGTTTCTATAGGCCAAAGCTTTTGGTGTATAAATTTATATGCTAGGCAAATGGACCTCTTAGCTTATTTTTATTGCAAAATTCAAAACAGTCAAGAGTCTATTTAATACTGGTGACGTGCTTCAAATGTTAAAAAAATGAGAGAAAAGGGGGGGAAATCAAATATTGTATTGTACATGTAGGAAGAAAAATAAAAATATAAAATATGTGTTGTTTATACAATCACAGAGGTAAAGAATAGAGGTTAATTTTCAAAAATAAGCTTCATTCCCTCCTTAACTTGCCATGATCCACAGTGTGAGTGCAAATGAGGTAGACAAAGTGATGTGGATGCAAATGAGCCATATAAAGCAATAATACATTCAAGAAAGTACAAAAGGAATGACAAAAGGCACAAAATGTTTTGAAAGGCATATCAGGTCAATATAGGTCACTAAAACATATATTTTGCTGTGAGGTAATATATGTATCATTCAAGTACAAGGATCAATCAAATAAAGTGCAACAAAATAATGCAAAATCCAGCAATAGAGCATTCTTATCACAATAGTAAAATACAATCAATAATCAAATATAATAGGTACAGGCAATTGTAATTAATACAGAGAATTATTCATTATCAATAGAGGGTACTCATTTCACATTACTGCAATGAATCCATGAGTCCCTTTCCCCAATTTTAATGGCTGTTAGTGTAATTAATAGGACCTGAAATGGTCCATCATAAGCAGGTTCAGTCTTGCCAAACTGTAAGTTTTAAAATTAATATTCAATGCCTCCAAAGTATGATATTTATAAGGATTTATTAAAAGCTCAGGGAAAGAGTCCCAACTCACCTTTACTATGCCACCTCCTCTCCAAAAAAAGCCCTGTCACCACACCCAAAACACCCATATCAAAACAGCCCGCGAAAACCAACAACCAATAGGAAAAGGCTTAAGGAATTATGGGTATGGTGAAAGGGAGTTTGGGTAATGTAGTTTAAAGGGGTACAAGGTCTTTTCAACTTTACAAAGGAGAAAAGAGACTTAGACATATAAATTCTAGAGTGAGAATTATCTTTAGTGCAGGGATTGCAAATTATCTGTAAAAGTGCTTGAAGCCAATTTGTTGAAAATTGCTTGATTTCCTTACCCAATCATAGAATATTGAAATTTTAAAATAATGAGTCAATATTCCAAACTGTTTATAAAGCTTGATAAAGCTTATGAAGCTTTATAAACTTTATAAAGATGTTTATAAAAATTCTAAGCTGTTTATTAAAAAATCATTCTATAATTGGATATAACTATTCTTGACTATAAATACCCAGGCATTTGTATCAACAACCAATGACCTGGAACCTTTGCTGAAGTCCTCTTCCATCAAAGTGTAAAGATAATTCTGAATCTGAAAGACTATGTCAGTAAAATCCCAGAAAAATTCTACCAAGATGGGGAAGCTAGACATTTATACCTGGAAATAGACTATTTATTCAGAGGTTTATCCCTAGAGAGTTGACCTTCACATGATGGATTTCTATCTCCACAACAATTCATTAAACTTAACAAAAAATAGTGAGTTTGTCAATTGTATCATAGGAGAGACTACAATCAATCAATAAGCATTTACATATTAAGAACCTATTGGGTATCAGGCATTGTGGAAAGCCTTGAAGATAAAAGCCATTAGGGAGCTTACATTCTAGAATTTCACCTAAATGAAACCACAGGTCCCTGCAATTTGAAGCTTGTTTCCTAGAAAAGAAGTATTAAGCTAATAAATGTGATAGTTATTTAAATCACGGGAATAATTGAGGAATGTTACTGTCTTCAAAGACAAGGATTGAGGGTAGGAATAATGAGAGACGAAAAGCAAAAAAATGGATTTTGGGAAAGAGGACAAGCTGAAATGAATGACAGACTTCACTGGGTTCTCATTATTCAATTTGTATAGGCTGGCAATCCAAAAGAGTTCCATTGTGGTGGAGTGATGGGATTTTCCTTTTGGTAATGGGGGTTGGCCTGCTGCTTCAGATCAAGAAACATGTTCCTCTCCAGTAGTTCTGCTTGGTTCAGGATAAGAAAGAGCTCTTTATTGACTGACTTTCCTCAGCCCAACCTTTAAAGATATGATTGACTTTAGTAGGCAACTGGGGTGATAACATCTACCAATTTACAACTCCTTCCAAATAATCCCTGCTGATGCTTGTAATCAGCCTATAAGGATAGAACCCAGTAGCTTATGATCCCCCACTGCCAAACTCTGCTGAAGTCACTATTCATGATTCTAACAAATGTTGCTTAGTTTTTAGACCAGTGGAAAATTAATGGACTAATTTATCCCTACTTTTCTGTCTTGCAAGAACAAATACTAGCTCTGTCAATATCTACTAACTTCCCACTGACAGACTCAAGCTACCAATGAGAAGGACATTAGGAGACAAGTGCATTTTTAACTTCAGATTACTTGGTGTTCTCCCTGGAACTCCAGATACAGGGATGTGATGACTTGACAAATTAATACTCCCCTAGAAAGTGAAGTTTTCATACATATGGCACAGATTTTGTCTTTGCCAAAGGCAATGGCATCTAACTTAGAGAGGGTTAAATAGAAGGGACTTTATGGATCACTTGTGGCTTGTTCATGGCCACAAAGCTGGTCAGTGGTAAAATTGAGACTAGAATCCAGGTCCTAAACTAAAAGATCAGTGCCTCTGATACAGAGAGAAGTCCAAATGATTCCATGGAAAATGGAATATATTGCTTCCATGAATGGTTGTCAAGATAACATGCCTCCCTCAGAGTGAGGAAGGAAACAACTTATTCTACCATCTTTCTCACATTTGCAAGTGCTTACTGAATGCATTTCCCTAAATAAGTTTCCAGGGGGAAATGGTGCAAAAACAAACATGGTCCCTGTTTTTAAGGGTACTAATTTTTTAAAGATGGAGATGTCAAAATCTTCTAGGTAGCACAGAAAAATGTACTAAGCCAATCTATATCACAGTACAAATGAGATTAGTTCCTTGAGGACAAGGTCAAATGATAGTTCAACTCAATCCAATCCAATAAAGACAATAAATATCTACTCTGTAACTTCAGTGTCTAGCATGGTGCTCTGAACAGATTCTAAAACTATAAGGAGCTTTTAATTCAGTTGAGGAAGAGAGGCATGATGATTTTGACATATAAGGGAGAGATTCAGACATATGCTCTGGAAAAATTTGAGGAGCGAAAGTATTTGTTGTCTACTTCTGGATTATCTCACTCCATGCCACCTCCACCCAAACCATCATTTCTAATTCCTCCCCTCTGGCTATGTTGATTATGTCCCTATATCCTTCAGTCCTGATAGGTCAGCTTTTGCCTTATCTTGTGAGGCATGAAGTCTCCACCCCATCTCACTGACCTAACACAACCATTCTCCCTCTTTACCACCACTACTCCTTCAGAAGCCCTTCAGTTCTCCTTTATGTGTTATCTTTCCCTATTAGAATGTAAGCTCCTTAAGACCTGCCCAGGGACTGTCTGTCTAGTCTATATTTATTATCCCCTACACTTAACATAATGTTTGGTGCATGTTAAGTATTTAATAAATACTATATCTTCCTAGCTAGCTAGCTAGCCTAGACAGTATAATTTAGAACAACACTGAACAGATGCATAATAAATGTTCTTTACAGGATGATTCATTGATTAGGGAAAGAACATAATGACATATGTTATTGACAGAAATTAAATGGAATTACAGTTTGGAGCAACTCTATTCATTAGGAAATCTTTCCTGATGTCGCACTGAATTCTGTCTCCATGTAACCTTCATAAATTGACCCTAATTCTATTTTTTAGAATTAAGCATAATAATCATTATAACATCTACAATAACATCAACTAGCATTTCTGTATCATTTTAACATTTGCAAAGTGCTTCATTATCTCATTTGATCCTCACAAGAACGCCACAAAACGGTTGCTATCCTCATTTAAAAGTGAAATAATTAAGAATGAGAAAGATGAAGAGTTTACCCAAGATCACACAACTAGTAAACATTTAAAGTTATATTAGAATTCAGGTCTTTCTGATTCCAAATCCAGTCCTCTTATCTACTATGCCAAGCTGTCTCTCAAAATAAATCTTATCCTTCTTTCACATGATAATCTCTCAAATATTTGAAAGCAGTTATAATGTCTTCTCTTCTCCCAGCTAAGTGTCTCAAGTTCTTTCAGTCTACCCACTCCTGGCATAATACCAAAATTCCTTTCCATCCTAGTTACCCTCTTCTTGGCAAGTTCCCGCCTGCAAACATCCTTTGTAAAATGGAACACTTGAAATACTACAAATATAGTCTGACCATAATAAAATATAACAGGATGATCACCTTAATGTGTTCTCTACCCTTGCTTTAAAGCTTTTAAAGTTCCATGATTTTATCAGTATGGATTTTATTGACTAATACAAGTCACAACCCCTCTATGTACAAGTTCTCTGTGTATTTCTGTGGCCAAAGTATATTCCCTTGTAGTCCCTTTTTGCCATATCAGACTCCTGAAATCAGCTAGACTTTTACTCAGATAACAAACAGAGCTCAGGGCTGGTCTTGTTCCCAAGTTCCCAAAGTTTTTCCAGTTTAATAAAATTTGCCAGAATTTGCTTTCCCCTGACATGGTCTTTGAAGTCTAGAGTCATGAACAGGCCACAATAAAAAATTGGAGATAGAATTTTAATGAGGCTTTAGTTCTGACCACCAGGCAATGCAACCAGTGATCTCATTAGCTTTTTTTTTGCAGGGATTAGGCGACATAAGGTAAAGGACTTTGTGCTCCCTGGCAAAGAAACAAGTTATAAATTCAAGAAATTAAATTATCATAGGATTTCACGCTATTAGTTGTACTGCTGTGCAAACCACAGCAGCAGCATGCATTGGTACTCTTTGCCTCCATGATTAATTGGTATAGGACTTTCCCAGGATTGTCCAGATCACTCTTAACTGTGTATTCAAGATGTCAGCAATTGAGATCAATCTTCTTTGGGTGATGCCAAACCATCTGTTAATCCCCTTGATTTCAACCACAAATCCAGTTTCTGCTAAGTCATGTGCATTTTGGCTGGAATTCAGAATGTATTAAATTTTTAAAATTGTTCTCTCATTTGGTCTGAGATACCCAATGGGTCCTATATGTTATCTTTAATTATCATGTGGCTTCTACTTGAGGGCTAAGCAATCCAAACACAAGCTCTCCAATTCCTACCAAGCTAGGAAAACTTAGAGAACAGGTCAGAAAACAGACTGTTTTAGTCTTCCAAAAAGTCAACTAGCTAATAAATTCAGAGATATTTATCACCAGAAAAATCTATTACCATTTGAAGAGATTTTTTTATCTAGTTACACCACAATAAAACAAGAATTTTTAACCTGGGACATAACAGGTGGACTTCAGGAGGTTAGTGAATTTGGATGGGGAAAATATTACATCTTTATTTTCATTAACCCTTAGTTTCCTTTGTAATCCCATACATTTTTATTTTTTGCATTTAAAAACATTACTTTTGAGGACATTAATGCATTGCTGGTGGAGCTGTGAACTGATCCAGCCATTCTGGCTGGCAATTTGGAATCATGCTCAAAGGGCTATAAAAGAATGCCTGCCCTTTGATCCAGCCATACCATTGCTGGGTTTGTACCCCAAAGAGATCATAGATAAACAGACTTGTACGAAAATATTTATAGCTGCGCTTTTTGTGGTGGCAACAAATTGGAAAAGGAGGGTATGTCCTTCAATTGGGGAATGGCTGAACAAACTGTGGTATATGCGGGTGATGGAATACTATTGTGCTAAAAGGAATAATAAACTGGAGGAGTTCCAGGCGAACTGGAGAGACCTCCAGGAACAGATGCAGAGCAAAAGGAGCAGAGCCAGAAGAACATTGTACACAGAGACTGATATACTACGGTAAAATTGAATGTAATGGGCCTCTGTACTAGCAACAATGCAATGACCCAGGACAGCTCTGAGGGATTTATGGTAAAGAACGCTACCTACATTCAGAGGAAGAACTGCAGGAGAGGAAACATAAGAAAAGCAACTGCTTGAACGCATGGGTCGGGGTGGACATGATTGAGGGTGTGGACTCAAAACTATCACACCAATGCAACTAACAACAATTTGGAAATTGGTCTTGATCAAGGACACATGACAAAACTAGTGGAAATGTGCATCGGCCATGGGTGGGGGGTGTGCGGGATGTGAAGGGGAAAGGAGGAGCATGAAACATGTAACCATGTTAAAAATGAATATTAATAAATGTTTTAAAAAAAAGAAGATTGGGAGAAAACTTAAAATAGAAGGCAGGATTTTAGCTGAGACTTAAAGGAAGGTCATGTAAGTCAGTAGTCTGAGCTGCGAAGGAGAACATTCCAGGAATGGAGGTAAAACACAGAGAATGCCCAGAGCCAAGAGATGATATATCTTGTTTTAGGAACAGACAATAAGTCAGGGTCATTAGATGGAAAAGTACTTGTGAGGGAGTAAGGTATAAGAAGATTGGAAAGTTAGAAGGAGACTAATTTGTGAAGGGCTTTGAATGCCAAACAGAGCATTTTAAAATTTTACTAAAATTTTTCCAGGTTACGTGTTGATGCAATTTTTAAAATCATTTTCTGACATTTTTCAATCCATGTTCTCTCTCTCCTTCCCACTCCTTCCACTTCACAACATGGTAAGTTGTATATGTATTATCATAAAATTCATAGTTTCATGTTTGTAATATTGTGAAAGAAGACACATGTTGCTTATAGTAGAGAAAAATTTATGTTCAAAATTAAGTGAAAAAATTATATTCTTGAATATGAATTTAGACTTTATCAGTTCCTTCTATGATGGTGTATAATCTTTTTTATCATGAGTCCCTTGGAGTTGTCCTGGAACCATGCCTCACAAATAACCAAACAGAGCATTTTGTATGTGATTGTAAGGCCAATAGGAAGCCACTATAGTTTATTGAACATGGGATTAGGCAGTGATATGACCAGATCTACATTTTAGGAAAATCACTTAAGTGGCTAAAAAGAGTAGTGGGGAGAAACTGGGGCAGGCAGGTATGAGATGAGAAGGACTTACATTAGAATGGTGGCAGTTTTAGAGGAGAGAAAGGAGAATAATGGAGAAATAATGCAAGGGTGAAATTGACAGGCTTTGGCAACAGCTTGAATATAAGGGGAAGAAGGTGGGGTGAGAAAGAATAAAGAACTGAGGAAACTAGCCTGAGAGACTGGTAAGATGGTGTTGCTCTCTGTAGTAATAGGTAAGGTAGAAGACTGAGAAGATCTGGAAAGAAAAATGAGTTATATTTTGGACATGCTACTGTGTTTAAGATGTCTATTGGACATCCAGTTCGAACATCTAGTTCAAGATGTCTGTTTAATGTACTCAGAATTATTCATTTTACATTTCACAATGCTCTACATCTCTTATTTACTCATAAATTTATCTCCTATCCATAAACCTGATAGGTAATATGTTCTTTGCTCTTTTAGTTTCCTTATTATATCTCCTTTTATGTCTTGATCATATGTCCATTTTGATCTTTCCTTAGTGAATTATATAATATATTAGTCTATACCAGTGATGGCAAACTGTAGCACCCTGAAGTGTTCTATCAGCTGCATGACATTATTCCTAATTTGATGAATACAATGAGTAGGATACAATACAATAAAACTTCGAAAGATTTGCCTTAGAAACAGACTGACAGATGAGCATTTCCTTTCCTTTGGCCCCTTCTTTAAAAAGTTTGCCCATCACTGGTCTATACCTATGTGAAATGTAAAATGGATACTTTTGAGTACATTAAATTGAAAAGATTTTGTACAAATAAAGCAAATGTTGCCAAGATTAAAAGGAAAGCAGAAAATGGGGGGGAAGTTTTATAGTCTCTCAGAGAGAGGTGTGATATCTAAAACATATAGAAAACCTTGTCAAATTTGAGGGAATAAGAGTTATCTCCCAGTTGATAAATGAGAAAAATATATGAACAGACAGTTTTCAAATGAAGAAATCAAAGACATATATAGGTATATGAAAAAATACTCTATATCATTCTTGAGTAGAGAAAGGCAAAACAAAACAATTCTGAGGTATCTCATTTCCATCCTATTTGTTAAAAGGGTAAAATGACAAATGTTGGGGAGGGTATAGAAATGGGGGCAGTAATATACTATTGATGGAACTGTGAACTAATCTAACCATTTTGGAGAGCAATTTGAAATTAAACCCAGAGTGTTATAAAACTGTATACACTTAGACTCAGCAAGACCATTGCTAAGTCTGTTTTCCAAAGAGATCTGGGGAAAAAAGAAAAGAACCCATATGTTCCAAACTATTTATATCAGCTCTCTCTGAGGTGGCAAAGAACTGGAAATTGAGGGGATGCCCACCAATTGGGGAATTACTAAACAAATTGTGGTATATGATTGTGATGGAATACTACTGCACTTACTTTCTAATCAAATTGTTTCCTCTCCTTTTTGAGGAAACAGACATGAAGACCTTGTGAAATGTAATCACTTTGTCAGTTTTTGTTCTCTGTTCCTCCCAGAGTATTGTTTTTAACAGGTTTTTCATCAATGTTTCAGCAATAAAACTGGTGATCAGGCATAACGTGAGCAGGGATATCTGAACATACCTATTCACAATCCTCTGGATATAGCATCTGTTCTACATGCAGCTGGATGGATAGAGTCCTACCACTTTGGGCCAGATGTTCTTGGAAAGCAGCGGGTGGAAGGTGTTGTTGAAAATATAAACTCAGTATTTTCTCCAAATTGACATGGTGACATACACACAGATTAGGTGTTTTATTAGAATTTTTGATATGCAGAAGAATCTGAATTCCTTCATGAAGAAAACATATTACACCATGTCACACTATAATCCATTCATGGCTTCATATGCTGTGTAATTTATGCCTCATGGTTGTCATGACCAAAGTCATCCATCAACCGGTGATCAACATTCTTGTGATGAGCTTCTTTCTATTTAACTAGATGGGTCCTTAAACAACAAATAAAAACTGTATTATAGAAAACTTTTAGAGCTTATCCTTCCCAAAACAATCATAGATTGTCTTCTAATGCCATAGCCTTTAAGAACGCAGGATTCCCTCCTGGTTAAAATGAGGAAATACATAAACCTGTGGCTTAGACTTTGGGTGTGTGGGCTAGCCAATGTGTCTAATTTCCTCTTTCTTTGTAATGGTTCTAGCTTTGACTTACCTGGAAATCAAGATTACAGCAAAGCTCCCCACTGCATCTTTTGATTGTAGCAAAGCTCCCTACTAGACCTTTTGATCTAGTAATTTGGTTTTAGCAGAGGAGGACAATCTTCCCAAGAAATGTTTTCTATCTCAATTGGCTTGGGGTCAAAAAGTGAAATCTCTTCATTTTTACTTTTACTTTTTTCTTTAAAAGGGAAAAGCACCAAATGCCATCTTTTTGATGATTTAAAAACTTTATGTCAAAGAAAGCAATGTCTTTTACAGTAGCAGCTATACATCTGAAAAGTCCAGCTCCAGATTATGTACGTGTAAAAGAGACAGAGAGACAGAGAGACAGAGAGAGACAGAGACATAGAGACAAAGATAGAGATAGAGATAGAGAAACTTGAATAAAGAAATAGATGATTATCAGATTTATTTATAAATGGGTATACCAAAAAGTCCTCAACAGTCTGAAACAAAAAATGCTTAAATTAAATAGAGATAAATGTTAAGTCCTGTACTTGGTTTAAAAAAAAACCTACTATATAAACCCAAAATGGAGGATATATGGTTAGAAAGTAAGTCATATGAAAAGATTCTGTAGGATTTACATCATCAGTATAACAGGCAAGAAAAAACCAAGGTAAATACACTATCCAGAATGAAATAAGTTAAAATCCTGCTATACTCTGCTCTATTCAGACTAATTTGGAGTACTCTAATTTTGAGCACTATATTTTAGAAAGGAAATTGGCAAGCAGTTGTAAGGGAACAGATCCCCTACCTATGTAAGGACTAGAGCATAGACATGGAAAGCAATGTTCACATCTCTTGCTGTATAATACTATCTTGGAAGCATAGAAAACTTACAGATTCACAGAAGTAGCTATAAAAATAATGGAGCAAAAAGTCTGAAATTTGGGACAGTGAGCACCCTTCCTCTCCCAAAGGGGAGCAGGACCCAACTTTAACAAAAAGTTTAAATTCAAGAAACAGGCTGGGAAAAGGCATAAATAATAACCCCCCAAAAAACCTGCTATAAAAAGCTAATTTAAAAACTCCTTGAAAAAAGAATTTGCCAAATGAAGAAACAAAAGAGGCACAAAACCTTACTAAATAAAATAACTTATTAAAAATTAGAATTGGTGAAGCAAAACCTAATGACTCTCTGAGAATCAATAAAAACAAAATCAAAAGACTGAGAAAATAGAAGAAAATGTGAACTAGCTCATAAGAAAAAAACAACTCACCTGGAAAACAGATCAAAGGGAAATCATTTAAGAGTCATTAGAGTACCTAAAAGCCAGGATCAAAAAGAGACCCTAGACATCATATTTCAAGAAATTATAATTGAAAACTGCCCAAATATCCTAGAATCAGAAGACAAAGGTGGAAATTGAAAATAAAACACTAGTCAATCCTGATGATGATGATGACTGTAGGAGTAACTTTTCTTCTTTTTTAAACCTATTCCCTTAAGTGGATTAATTATTAGTATATTGGAGTCAGAGCTGAAAAAATTCAAATGCCATAAAGGGATATTGGTGACCCACAAGGAACCCTTTCAGCTATGGAAGCTTTTGACTAAGGATTATTAACTCTTAATATTAAAGTGTGAATATACATACTCATACAGTGCTATTTCCAAGATCAAGAAAAATATAATTTTTCTTTTCCAAGAAAGCAAAGTTCAACATGCACTGAATTTCTCTAGGTGACATACCCTCAGCCCTATAATTAATATCACCACATTTCACTGATTCATAATTAAACATGGGATGCTTAGTTCTTGGATGTAATAATGGGATATGCACGAGATAAATCATTGTGCTATATGCTGTTTTTTCCATGGGTTTCAGCAGTGTAAGCACAGAGTGGGAGAATACATAAGTAGGGAAGGGCCTAACAATGAATGCAAGTTTTCAGGAAATAATAAGTGGGGTTCAATATATCTTAATTGGTCACATTTCTGGTAATGGTGAATTTCTCAGGAAATTTCCTGGCTTATTAGTTAGGCAATTATTAATAATCACAGGCATTTTGTTCATTTCATCACTTTCTGAAAATAGTGCTCATTCATCACACAGTATGGGTTAAGCAAAAATAATGGTGACCAACAAGATAGTAGAATTGATTTTTCTCAGTATAATGACCAAATTCTACCATTCCAAAACAAAAAAGAAATGTGCTAGATATGTGATAATTTGAATTGCAGCAAGAAGAGGAAATGAAAAATATGACCACATAATTTAAAGTCTTCTGAAATAACAGCAGAGAGTTTGGTAATAGATATTTCATCATCCCAACCTGTTTAGTTTCCTGTGACTAACTAGAAAATGTCTCCATTTTTAGGTTTTATTGAGATTACTTCCATTCCTATCCTTTGTCCTTCAGTCACCTGACTCTTCCCTCCTTGGCATGAGAGACTGCCCTTTGCTGCTCATCCCCTTCAGTGTTAGTTTTGGGTTATTGGAATGCCTAACTGGAGATACTCTCCTGGACTGTGAGATTCACATTTGACTCTTATTCATGGTCTGGAGGCACTAGGATTAGGACTTGGGGTATTTTTAGCTAGGTGATATTTTCTACCTCCTTCCTATATTTCCCACTTTAATATCTCTACCTTGCTGAAAATAAAACTACTAACAGCATTTTGACTTAAAAGTTATTACACACACACACACACACACACACACACACACACACACATATATATATGTGTGTGTATATATATATATATACATGTATATATAT
>NC_058131.1:257890711-257947834 GCF_016433145.1 Gracilinanus agilis
TGTCTGATAGAATTCACTTGTGAATCCATCAGGCCCTGGCGATTTTTTCTTAGGGAGTTCTTTGATGGCTTGTTCAATTTCTTTTTCTGATATGGGATTATTTAGGTATCCTATTTCTTCTGCTGTTAATCTAGGCAGTTTATATTTTTGTAAATATTCGTCCATATCTCCTAAATTGTTATATTTATTGACATATAATTGGGCAAAATAGTTTTTAATGATTGCCTTAATTTCTCTTTTATTAGAGGTGAGGTCTCCCTTTTCATCTTTGATACTATCAATTTGGTTTTCTTCTTTCCTTTTTTTATTAGATATGATCTTTTGGTTTTTGGCTGTAATCTTCTGGTTTTCGGCTGTAATCTTCTGGTTTTCGGCCATAATCTTCTGGTATTCCTTTTCAATCTGGTCATTTCTGGTGTTCAATTTGCTTATCAGTTCATTTGGTTTCTGAGCCTCACTTTCCATTTGCAAGATTCTACCTTTTAAACAGTTATTTTCTTGCCAGATCTCTTCCATTTTCCTCAAAATCTCAGTTTTGAACTCTTCCATAGCTTGTGAGGAGTTTTCCTTATTTGAGGGGGGTCCGGATGCTTGTTTGTTCTCCTCCTCTGTTTGCTCGGTTGTCTGGATTTTCTCTGTGTAAAAGTTGTCGAGTGTTAAAGACTTCTTTTTCTCATTGTTAATCTTTCTCTTCTGAACTTCCTGAGACTGGGTAGCCATTTTTAGCCCAGCAGCTTCTCAGGTTTATCCTTGCGCTCAGGGTCTGTCTGTGGTCTTTTGGCTCCTGAGGTCTGAGTTTTGGTTTTTTCCAAGGTCAAGCCCCCTGGTGGATCCCCTTGCTTGATCCTCTGCTGGAGGTTTCTTTACAAGTCTCAGGGCACTGCTTCCACAGTCATATACCCGTCTGCACTGGTTCCCCACTCAGGGTTTCAGAGCTTTAGCTCGTGGCTGTGTCTGCCTCCACCCACGCCTCTGCCCGAGCCTGTCCTCTGAGCCTGCGTTCTGCTCCCTCGCTCAGGGTTTGTGTGTTTTCTTTAGGTTTTTGGGGTCCTAAATCTTGCTGCTCTCAGGAACAGGCCCCGGAGCTGCCAATGACTCAATGGGTGCCCCAAACTTGTTCTATTGCTTTTTAGCTGGCTTCGGCGCTATAGGTGGTGTGTGTGGAGCGTGTGGGGGTGGGTTGGTTGCTCAGCCCATGATTTAGTGAGAGGTCTCCCAACCTTCTTAATCCTATTGTCTTCCCTCTGTTAATTATTTCCCATTTCTCTTATATATAACTCAATTTGTATATATTTGTTTGTTTGCTGTCTCTTGCATTAGATCGTGAGCTCCTTAAACTCCTTCTGCCTCTTTCTGTATCCTCAGCACATAATATAGCACCTGGCACACAGTAGACACTTAATAAATGTGTATATAGTTATTGATTGATTGTTTGATTGATTAAGGATAGGGATGAAAAAAACGTACTCTAATTGATGTGAATGCAGAAGGCCCTGACTTCTCAATTCAATCAATCATCAACAAATATTTTTAAAGTATCTATTATGTTCCAGACATAGAGAGAACTCTCAGGATAAAAGTACAAAATGTAGAAGAATCCCTACTCATCAGGAGCTTATATTCTATTGGAAAGATAATTTATAAAATAGATGCAGCATCAATATAAAATTAGCAATTATATTTGCCAAAATTTAAAGCGTAAATAAATGTTTAGTCAATTTGGAAGGACTGAAGAATTTGATCAATGGAAAAGTTACAGGGAAATCACCCAAGAAAGATATAGAGACTGGTTGAACAAGTCAGATATACCTCTAGACCCATGCATATTATAGCAGAAAATTCTAGGAGTATTTCAGCAACATGTCAGTCTATCAGTGATTGAAGAATTTGTTGAGGACTGTTGGGGAAGGTGGTGCAAAGGGCAGTTAGCTCAGATTAAGTTGACAGAAAGATGATCTTGTAAAATTTGATGTCAGAAGATTTAGCCTTCCCAAAGGGTAAAATTTCAATGTCTCCAAATAAGTACTGGTTAACAGCAGCATCTACTTAGGGAGCCGAGAGAAAAACTGAGGACAATCAGGACATAAGCAGCTTCAGAACTCTACCGAAGTACTGAATGTTAGAGTTCAGAAGAACTATATCTAAGCAAAATTTTTGGAGGACTCCAAGAAAGGAAAACAGGATTTTCAATAACAAAGAACCATTTGTTTCCTTTTAGCTACAAGTATTCATTAAGTTTGAGCCCCATATCCAACAGGATATTGTTGGTTGGTGGGGTGGTAAGAATATATCCTATTTTTATATCAACTATTCTTTCTATCCCATCTCAGAAAATATGCTTTTGTAAAAGTAAATTGAGTAGCTAGGTTTTACAGTGGACAGAGTGGCAGATGTTGAGTCAGGAAGAGTCATGTTCCAGAGTTCAAATCTCAGATACTTAGTCACCATGTAGCCTGGGGCAAGTCATTAAACACTATTTGCCTCAGTTTCCTCACTTGTAAATTGATCTAGATAAGGAAATGACAACTCATCCCAATATTTTTTTCCAAGAAAAACCTAAACGGGGTCATGAAGTTTTCAGACATGGCCGAAACAATTGAACAACAAAAAAAGTGAAATCTTTGGCTGGCTAATTGAAAATGGGGAATTTGTCAAGTAGAGGCTTGTGACTAATAAGTCTAGATAACCTAGTGGGAACTCCTAGAACACTTAGGGGAGCAGTTGTCAGTTCCTATGGGGATCCAACCTATCAGTATGAATTTGATTTGGGAAAGTAATCCCAGAAAGGCTATAATTACAAATAGTTTGTTCAAGTATTTATATTCATTAGCATATTCTAGAACTAATTCTTACAGTTATAATGCTCACACATTATCACTAAGTCCAATTATTTTAATGTCACTTTTCACAAGTATTATAATGCCCCTCTTGACAAATCTCAGCCAAGAATAAGAAATGTTCAGCAAAGGAAGGAAGGAGCCTTCAGATTGCTTTGATGATCAAGATCTGGGGATTGAAAATGAGGTCTTTCTGATGAAGGAATTCCAACCTCCTTTTCACCCCCCAGAACAGTGCAAACAACCCTAATGAATGCACGGATTTTAAGCCTCTAATTACTTCCTAATCATCCAGAATACAAGTTACATCTCCTAAAATACACCAGACAGCTAAACATAATCTTTGCTTTTCTCCCTGTATTGTCTGAGGAACCCAGATGTTACTGTAATAAGTATCACATAAACAAACACTCAGTGTAATGGCAGGCTAACCAGCTGTGAGTGATGCCTTCTTAGAGTTCACTTTCTCCCCAAAAGTTTCTCACTGAACTTGGATTTCTATCTTGCATTACTCAAGGTGAAGGGAGAGTCCCATTAGATAACCATAACGCCGTAGATCTAACCCTACTATAGTTCACAGAATCTAATTGCAAAAAATTCTGTGATGCAAAGATTATAGGATCTTAGAGTTAGATCTAGAAGGTGTAATATAGAAAATGGCAGGGTGGAATTCCTGCAAGATATAGTTCAACACTTCCTCCTTTTTAGGATGAGGAAACTGAAGAAACAGAGAGGTAAAGAGACCTGCTTGAGATCACATGGGTAGTAAATAAGTTAATGGAAAGGTGGGAATTTAAACCCAGATGTTCTAGAAGCAAATACAGCATTCTTTCCACTAATTTTTTTTCCTGTGCAATGATATCTCCATTCTTATAATATCTTTAAGGAGAAGAATGGTGACCATCTCTCCAAGAGGGTTTCAGTTTATTCCATCAGAAGAAAATATGACTTTGAGAGAATAATTTCATTGTGTCATGGTATTTTAAAAGTTGAAAAATGATCCTAGAAGCCACTGAATTGAATTAGATGATTTTAAGTGGAGGAAAATGAGGCTTTGGGAGGCAAGGTGAGTTGTCCAGTACCACATGATAATAAGTGGGAGACCCTGAATTTGAACCCAATTCCCTTTATTTCAGTTCTAGTTCTCTTCCCTCTGCCTCTCACTTGCTTTCATAAGATGTACTAGTTTTGATGTTCTACTACAGTCCTCATTCAAACTACTTTATTACATGCTTAAAAATACTTTGGCTGAGTAAAAAAAAAGAGTAATTTGCAGTTGATTGAGCTTGGGAGTTAGAAAATTAGTGTAGAAAATTGCAGTTTTCAATGAATAGTTTGTGTTAGTTCAATTCCTGCTCAGGACAGATGGAACTGAACTAAATGACCTCGAGGTACTTTTCAGTTCCTAGCATCTAGTCCTATGCCAGCCATAGTATTTGACAATATGAGAAGGATGTAAAATAAATAAGACCTATGTAGATACTGTCCCCTAGGAGTTTATGGCTTTGTGAGCAGGAAGGGGACAGGGAAGACAATCAGAATCCTGAGCTAAAATTGAAGGTTTAGTCATGAGTGAATTTCAGCCATTAGGAGAAAAATCACTTTTTTACTCTCAGCTGGAAACAAGGCAACCATGATACTTGGGAAGTGTGAAATATGATAGTTCTTTCTCAGTAATAGGGACCTAGCATCCTAATTCCATTAAGATTCAGTTCTCAAATATGCTCATGGTCACAGTCATTTGAACAACACAAGGGTCATCCTAAAGTCCAAGAATGTTTTCATTATATATGTTATAATGAGGAGAGGGCTAACTTCAGTCAGGAACTCTGTGCCTGAACGTCAGCTCCAGAACTTACTAGCTACGTGACCCAGGACAAGTGGCAAATAGGTATCCAGAAAGTTAAAATATTGAACTGATTCAATTCATCAGACAGCTAGTGAGCATTTACTATGTACAAGACCCTTTTCAAGGCAGTAGTGATATTAAGATAAATGGACTTTGCTGCCTAACATGGAGATGGATATAACATAGAGATAAATGTGTGCTTAAAGGCAGAATGTGAAAAAGGCTAAGGAAAGAAATAGATCTAGCGATTTAGGAAATTTTGAGGAAAGAAAAAAAGACAATTTTCATCTCAGGAAACATGGAGGGTTTGACACTTAAGTTACATCTTAGAAGAGAGGGATTTAAACAGGCAGAGATGAAGAGTAAGCCTAATGTAGGCATATGAATCCACAGAGATGGAGTAGTAATGGATAAGATTGAGAAACAGCTAGTAGCCCAATTTGACTGGTACATAAAGTGCCTAAAGAAAAGTATGAAATAAATTTTGAAATGTAGGTTAGAGCAAGATTATGGAAGGCCTTAAGAGGCAAGTAAAGTGACTTGAATTTTATCCCAAAATGCAATGGGAATCCCTGAAACTTTTTGAGCAAGAGAGTGATATAGACAGATCACTGTATCAGAAATAATGTTTTCCTAGTGATGTATTAAACAGATGGGAGAGAAGAGACCAGAACCAGAGAGTCCACTTAAGGAATTGCTACAACAGTCTAGGACAGTGATGAGCATACTATTCCCCATGGGCCAGATCAAGATCCAAATCACTACATCTGGATGTGGGGGCGTAGTGATTAAGGAATTGCTTAACACAGTGATGGGCAAACTAAAGCCTGGATCTGGCCCACGGGGAATAGTTTGCCCATCACTGGTCTAGGAGAAATTTGGTGAAAGGCTACCTTAGGGTAGTGGCAGGGGAGAAAAGGATGTTGATGCAAGAAATATTGTAGAAGTAGGATAAGTTTTGCATATACATTTAATACAATGATACAGGAGGTACTATACAATTAGTTGTCAGATAAATACTGTTTAAAAATCATAGGCCATTAGAGCTGAAGAAGACATGAAATATCTAATCTAATCTGTTCATCTGATAGATGAAACAGTGGAGTTGAGTGACTTGCCAAGGGTCACTCAGCTAGTAAGCAGAAGATGTGAACAGAGAATTGAACTCTTTGTTTATTTTTAACATAACCAATTAGCAACCTTTAATTTAATCAATCAAGAATTTGAAGTGCCCTTACTTAGCACTTGGTAGGTCACTAGGTAAGAGAATTCACAAGTCACTTACTGGAAAGGCCACAAGCACTGCCCTCCTTGGGCAGAGCCAGGCAAATTGGAAGGCTGTGATTGTTTCCCATGAAGTGGGAGAGAGACAGGAAATGACATGGAAAAAGGACTATAAAAGGAGGTCAGCTTCAACTTGGACTCTGACTCCTGGACTACTTCATAGGGTGACTGAGAGGCTGACTCCTTTCCTACTTTCTGGAGGGACTAGCTTCCATCTTGGAGGAAGCCATGTGGTTACTCACTACCAGCCTTCCTGGTTGAGAGCTAATTAATATCTGCCTGGATTAAAATAGGATAGATAACCTCTCTGACCTCTTCACATTTTTCTTCTTTATTGTTTCTTCTTTGTTTGTATATATTTGTAAATAAATTTCTGACTCAAGATATAATAAATATTGGTGACCAAATAATTTCATAAAATTATTGTCCAATCATTAAATTTAACCCTTACAGGATACAAAGACAAAAAACTAGCTCCTCCCCCAAGGAGCTTGTATCCTATCAGGGGAGACAATATCTACATGGATAGTTTCTAAACTTATATTTACAAAATAAATGCAAGGTAATTAGAGGGGTCCAGCAGATTGAATAAACTGGAGATGTTTAGCTAGAGCAGACTGACAGAGACATGATTACTATCTTCAAATATCTGATGGATTGCTCTATATAAGAGAGATTTATATTTAATGTAGCTCTAGAAGGCAGAATTAGGCACAATAAGTAAAAATTTTAAACAGGAAGCAGATTAAAGCTTAATATAAGGGAAAACATCCTAATGATCAATGTTATCCATGAGTGGATCTGACTTGCCTTAGCCAATCTCCATCAACACAGATCTTCTAGCAGAAACTGGATGACCATTTATTAGAGTGGCAGATGAAGAAGGGATTTTTCAGCAAGAGTAAGTTGACCTAAATGGCATCTCAGGCCAGATTCTATGCATTATGTTGTATGCTTGTCTTGTGTCTTTAAGGACATTGACAGTGTCTTGATTGCAGTGCATGACATGAGGAAAATACTTGTACTGAATTGACCAGATTAATGCAATGAAAAAGCTGAATTTAAGAGAGGAAGATAATTTTATTTTGCCTCAAATTTATAATCTCATCAAATTGCTGTGGTATTTCAACAATCAACTGTTTATTTGGTTGTCTTATACTCAAATATGGTCTTGAGAAGAGATTTTATATTGCTAGTTGTCAGGAATTTTTCTCCATTAACTCTTTTGGCCTTTTGTTCTGAAACAAGACAACTCAGTTCTGCCTGCTACTGAGACCAAGGGTGCAGTATGACTCCTTTTTACTCAAATGATCATGTTTCCAAAGTAATAGGCCTTCCTTGATTATATATTCATCTTCAACCCCTCCCCAGCACTGCCAGCCTGATGCACTCTCCCATAATATTCATCCAATTTTATTACATTTCAGATGAACAACACACAAAAATATATAATGCAATCATTTCCATGCCATGTCTTTTAGAGAACATCTTGTCAGAGAACAACCTCTATTTCTGCTCAATTCAATTGTGTCCTTACAGATTTTGTAGAAAGCAGGCTACCTGCCTGCCTTGGTGGCTTACACAATCTCAAATGCTGCATTTTGTGAAGCCTGAGGCCTTTACATGTAATTTTCTCTGCTTGCCATCCCATCTATTTAAAAGCTGGAGGTGGCCTTCCAATGTCCCCATATCTTACATGGCACTTGGAGTGTACTTTCTATCTTTACTAGCTTAGAATAAAAGTTGGAATGAACTTGGGAGTTTGACTCATTTGACCTATAACTAAATAGGCATACCCTCTATGACAATCATGATAAAGTATTATCTAGCTTTCATTTTAAAAAAAATTGGTATTGATGCCTTCTTTTTTTTTCTAGCACCTTTATCTTCTAATATATCCCTTCCTTTTCTCTACTATCAGACATCCCTAGAGAGAAAAGAAGAGACAGAGACAGAAAGATAAAAGAAGAGAATGAAAAACAGAGAGAGAATTTTAAAAAGCAGTTAAATAAAACTATCGCATCAACCTAATATGATAGCATATGAAATTTTTCACATTTAAAGTGCCCCACTTATGCAAAGATGGGGGAGGTACATTATTTTTTAACCTCTCCTTTGGATACAATCCTGGTCATTATGGTTATATAACATTCAGGTCTTTCTTTTTCTTTCCATTTCATTATTCTATTAATTGTGAATGTTGTTTTTGCAGTACTCTTTCATCTGAATCAGTAAATATTTCTTTTCTTGCTTCTCTGGATGCTTCATATCAAAGTGAAGGATAGTATTATCAAATTTCTGAAAGATAATAATTAGCTGATACTGAAAGTCACCCTTCTTTTCCATTTTTCCCATGATTTCCCTTGAAATTATTGACCTTTTTTTCTTTCAGCTGAATTTTATTATTTTTCTAGTTCTATAAAATAATTGTTAGTTTGGTTTGGCACTGTATTATTAAATACATTTAGGTAATTTTATCTTTTTATTATATTGTCAGAGCCCAACCACAAGCAATAAATGCCCAAATATTTAAGTTCTATATTTCTGCAAAGGGTATTTTGTAATTGTAGCCATATAATTCCTGTATGAGTGTAATATTTCACATATCCTTTCTTTCTAAAAATGAAATTTCTCCTATCTCTTCCTGCTGGTTTTGTTGGTAGTATATAGTGTGTCTGATTATTTATGTGGGTTTATTTTATGTTCTGCTACTTGGCAGACATTGTTCTAATTAATTTTTTAGTTGACTACTATTCTCTGTGTAGAAAATCATATCATCTGCAAAAATTGATAATTTTTGTTCCTTCTTTGCTTTTGCTCATTGCCTCAAAATCTTTTCTTTGTCTTATTATTATCACTAGCATTCCAAAGTCTTTAACAATGAGTAGTGATGATCAAGTTTGGCCTCACACACTTTCTATGTTTGTGACCCTGAGCAAGTCATTTAACTTCCATTGTCTTACCTTTCTCTCTCTTTTGCCTTGAAACCAATACACAATATTGATTCTATGATGGAAAGTAAGGGTTTAAAAATTAATAATGATGATAAAGGATGTATGTAACCCTGATCTTATTGTAAAGATCTGTAGTTTACCTTTATCACAGAGAATGCTAACTCTTGGTTTTAGATATACCCTATTTATCATATTAAGGAAAGATCCATTTATCCAAAGGTATTTTTTTGAAGAAATGAGTGTTACATTTTTTCTTTGCCTTTATATAATTGTGTGTGTGTGTGTGTGTGTGTGTGTGTGTGTGTGTCCTATTGTGACTAGCTTTTTCTTATATTGAACCAGCCCTGCAGTGAGATGATAATTACTTGCAAAATTTTTAACCAAGTGACTAGGGTTGATATGTAAATGATTACAAGTAGGTAAAATATATCTGAAAAATCTCAACCCATATAGTGACCAGAGGCTATTTTGTAATGACTTGCATTATGTGAGATATGAATGAGACTTAGAGGTTAGAAAACTGGACTTGGAGTAAGGAAGGCCTGAATTCAAATCCTGCCTCAGGCACACATTACATGTCATCCTAGCCAAACAACATCTTTGGGCCATAGTTTCCTCATTTTTAAAATGAGGGGTTATACTTGAAAACCTTTAAAATCTCCTTTATGATCCTGTGATTTATTTTCCAAATTTGGTCTTACCTCCCTGAAGGAAGAGATTATGAAAGGATTCAAGAAATATTTTTCCATGCTGTAGGTTATTAGGAGCAATGATATGTTCCTAAAGGTAGCAGAAGCAAGGGTTTGATGGGGAGTGGGAAGGGCATCTGATTTATAGGAGGTGTGACTGGATCTTCATCATGCAACTGGAAAGTGAAAGAATGTTGCACAGAGGAAGGGAAAGAAAAGTATAGCTGAATACTTTCTAGAACCAAAACACAGATGAAAAGTCCTTCCTTAAGAAGAGGAACCTGGATGCTCTATTCTGGGGTGGAGACATCTTTGTGTGTGTGTGTGTGTGTGTGTGCGTGCACGCATGTGTGTGTACACACAATACACACCTGCCCATACACAGTGATATATGTGTATATATATATATACATATATATATACAGATATATAGGCATGTCTATATAATACATGTACATGTGTGTATACAAACATAAAATGCACATATACATATGTACTGTAACCATGGAAGCTATTAGGTGAGAAATCATCCAATAAAGTTCAGAGGAAGAAGATAAGTGTGGGTTGATGATTTCTTGTTAACAATAGTGCTGTTTTTTTCCCTTCTGGCACACAAATTTAAGGCTCAATAGAGCACCTCCTAAGACTTTGTCAAAATTACCCATGTCTGGTGATTTCCTGTGAGAAAAACAATACTGCCAGCAGAAGACTAAAAATGTTTTATCAATGATCATGAAGAACTGGGCAAGAAACTGAAGACCATAGAAGTACATTAAGGCATATTTTCCTCTTTATTGGCCACTGAAGCAAGATACGTTTCAGAGATAAATTAATTGGGGAAATGAACAGGGGACTAAGAAAATAGAGACTAAGAATTAGATTTAGGTGGATCATATGAACAATAAGGCTTCCAATTTGTCACTGAAAATATCTTCAAGCCTTTGATCTCCTTTCCAAAGAAATTATATGACAGATATGGATTAATTTTAGCTAAAGCCAAAGGAGAGAGAACCTCTGCAAGATAAAACAATAGCAACAAATACACACACACACACACACACACACACACACACACACACACAAACTAACCTATGAATTAACCAATGACAATTTTAACGTTTAGAAGTATCATCCCCATTGTTTCCAGGTGCTAAATACTGTAAGCACAAAGAAACACTTAGGCTTGTAACTGAGGACCTAGCCCTTTTGTAGGGACTCCAATTATTGTAGATATTCTATCTAAGCACCTCATCCTCTACCCTACTTCAGTCTTCACTGGTCAAAAAATTGGAGATGTTGATTCTCCCAATCACAGAAAATAAAGGAGAGGAGAAAACAAATTATCAACAGGTAGGTTTAAAGCATTCTTTTTTATGACTCTGACCTACCTCTAGGATGGAGACCCTTGGAAACTTAAGTGTCTTTGCTTGAACACTTTTCAATCCACAATCCTTTCCACAGCATGTGGCAGAAATTGATTCTATCCAACATGTGAAAGAATAAAGGAGTACAGAAGGAGGAACTAGGTATGATGAAAATATGGAAGGATTACCTGACATAAAGGGTCCTGGAAACACATTTGAGGTCATTCCTGTTCCTGAAAAGATTATTCATAGGAGGGGGGTAGCTGGGTAGCTCAGTGAATTGAGAGTCAGGCCTAGAGACGGGAGGTCCTGGGTTCAAATGCGGCTTCAGACACTTCTCAGCTGTGTGACCCTGGGCAAGTCACTTGAACCCCATTGCCTACACTTACCACTCTTCTGCTTTGGAACTAATACACAGTATTGACTCCAAGATGGAAAGTAAGGGTTTAAAGTAAAGATTATTCATAGGAGGGACATTGGCAAGGAACCTCATATCCCCCAACATGAGGAGGCTGAGATTGCTTTATAACCTAATCATTGGGGTCTGATCATGAGGGAAGAAAATAGGAGATTGAGTAATGGGATAATAAAAGAAAAAAACAGAAATATCAGATATCAAGAGAAAAAGCCTCAGTAAAAACCATCATGCAAGTAGATAAACCAAAAGAGAAAATCCTAAAAATAGAAGGAATAGTAAGTAGAACCACAAAGAAAATCCAAATTTCATTTTATAATTATTAGAATAATGAGCCAATAGGGCCAGTGAAAGACAGAATAAAATAGACTACTCAGAAATTCCAGAATTACCAAAAGAGAAACACAAGTTCATAAAATAATAATTTAGGAAAATTATGAATATCAAAATTAATCAATCTTGCTGCCTTTCAAACATCTCAAGTTAGATATCTGGTAGGTGTCATAAATGTAATATGTCCCAAACCAAAATCATTATCTTTTGCCCTAAAACTTCTCCCTCCTCCAACTTTCCTATTACTGTGGACATTAATAACTTCCTTCTAATTCCTCAGGCTTGCAAACTAGGAGTCATCCTGGACTCATTACTAGTTCTTATCCCTCATATTTAAACTATTGCCAACACCTGTTGATTTTGCATTTGTAGCATCTCAAACATACTTCCTTCATTCTTCTGACATTGTTATCAATCTAGTATAGACCCATATCAAGTCTTGCCTGTTTGATTGGTATAGCCCACTGGTGGGTCTGCCTGCCTAAAGTCATCTTCCATTTGGTCATTAAGGTTCAGATCTAATTGTGTCAACTTGTCATCCCTATCCCTCCCTTAGTACTCAGTAAGCTCCAATGGCTCCCTCTTGCCTCCAGGATCAAATTGAAAATGATGTTTGACATTCGAAGTCCTTCATAACCTAGGTCTATATTAGCATTCCAGCATTTTTACACCTTGCTCTTTATGATATACTTAAAAAAACCTTAACTTTTATCTTAGATAAAATACAATATTGTGTATTGGTTCCAAGCCAGAAGAGCAGTAAGGACTAGGCAATGGAGGTGAAGTTGCTTGCCCAGGGTCACACAGCTAGGAAGTGTCAGAGGCCAGAGTTGAACCCAGAACCTCCCATTTCTAGGGCCTGGCATTCAAACCACTGGGCCACCTAGTGCCACCTAACTTCCCTTTACCCACGTACTCTTTGTTCCAGGTACAACTAGCTTCCTAGCTGTTCTTTGAAGAAAATACATTGTCTCTTCACTATGGGCATTTTCTCTGCCCTCCCTGCAACATTTTGAATTCTGCAGCATATTCCATAAGCATCAATATCTTTTCCTCTCTTTTAGGATATTGGAGCAAGTGCCAGAGATAAGAGACAGACAATCTAAATGTTCCTCTGGTAGAGATACACTTCTTATAAAAGAACAAGAGGAAAACTTCTTGTAAAGTACTCTTTGTAGATCACATGTGGAGGAATAATAGAAGGAAATGGATGATCACCAGATAGAATAAGAGGCTTCAATTGATAAGCATTTATCTGGCACTATGTGCTGGGCACTGTACTAGGTGCCTGGAGTATGCAGATAAAAGTAGAAATAGTGCTTGACCTTAAAGTGCTTGCAGTCTAATTAAGAGATAATATAAATTTATACATAATAGATACAAGATAATTGGAACATGGAGGGGCACTAGTGATTGGGAAGATCATAAGAAACCTAATTAAGAAAATAACATTACCCTGAGCTTTTCATTAAAGAAATTGGGGATTCTGAGAGAGGTTAGTCAGAAAAGTGTGTTCCAGGAACAAAGGCAAGAGATGGAATTATGTGTATTAGAAATAGCAAGGAAGCTAGTTTGACTAGATGGTGAACTAATGGCATGGGTGCCAAAGATGGTATGCAGGTCACTGTCTATGGGCATATGGCCACCATCCCCTCACAGTTCATTACAAGAAAGGCAGAAAGAGTCAGGCAGAGCTGCTACTTTCTCCCTATCCACTGTACCCAATGACATTTTTATTCACATCCTCCTCTCCTCCAACCAAAAGCCCAATGGAAAAGCACAAGGAGTAAGGTAGACAGCTCACAGAATGCAGAGTTAGAGGAGAGTACAGCCACAGGCCACTCCACTTTCCCCTCTCTCTACTTGCTCAGGGCATTCCTTACTTCACCAACCCTTCCACCCAGCAGTCCAATAGGAGTGCTTTCTTCCTGCCTTATGTAGGATAAGGTGGGCGGGGCACACCCAGCATGGGGTGGGGGTGGGGCATAGCACTCCATTTTAAAAAGTTCAACATCACTGGACTATATTATAAAATGTATGAAGACTAACAATGTGTAATAAGGCTAAAAAAGTAGAATAGGAGTAGGCTGTGAATAGCTTTAAATACCAAAAAGAAGAGGTGATATTTGATTCAGGAGACATAAGGAGTCACTGGAGTTTATTGGATTAGTATGTGTGGTGGGAATGGGGGTCAGGAGATAACATAGTGTTAAGGGAAATTTGGGGAAGGAAATAATGCAACAGAGTAAACAGGCAGAGTTGAACAGAATGCAGGGAACCAGCAGGTTCAGCAGGAGCCCCCAGAATCCTGGATTGGAATCTCAAGAACTTAACTGCCCTCGGGGGAAATGGTTGGGGACAGAGGAGAAGGAAGGATCTCCAAGACCCAACTCTTGACTTCCTATTACCTTTCAATCTGTACCTGTGGATATCCCAGACAATTTCTGGACATCTATATTGTCATTTACTCTGCTACTACACTGAAGAAAGAATCTCAAGAGGGGTTTGACCAGAACTGCTCGGTTTGCTTTGAGAGCATTTTGGCCTCATCAGGATGAACGTGGTCAAATCAGACATCTGACTTCATTTCTATCTGTTCTTACTCTAGAGACTTATTCCTTTGTGGGTTTAGCCTGGATTAGATAAGAATAGAAGGGAAGAGATTAAGATAGAAAGAGTAATCAGTATAGCCTCAGCTGGCTGAGAATCAAAAAGACTTTGTAAAAAGTCAGATTTGGGGAAATAAAGATAGTTTTATTATTGATAGGGAAAATCCACAACCCACATTCCTAATCCCATTCTCATTTACAAACTTTTAATAAACTTGTTACCTTGAGAAGTGCAGTCAAATTAAATTTCTACTGACCTAAGACAGAGAGTAGCCATTTTTGCTCTCTGACCCTGAGAAGATCATCTTGCCAGACTGGATCTAGTAAAATTCCAGTCATCTGTTTAAATCATCCTTTTACAATAGTTAATCCTGAACTTTAGAAAAATCACTTTGGCAGTTGTGTGGAGGACAAATTGAAGTGGCAGAGAAACTTTAAGTAAGAGAGATCAATTAGGAGACTATTTTAATAATCCTGGAGAGAGAAGGTGATGGCCTGAATGAATGTAATGGCTATGTGAGTAAGCAAAAAAGGATAGATGTGAGTTATGGCAGAACCAAGAAGATTTAGCTGTTCACTGGATATATCATGTTGGGAAGCAAAAGAAATAAAAAATAATATATCCCTCTATATTCTCTTGCCATTCCTTTGCCTGCCATCTTCTCTAGCACATTTCCCCTATCATTCCTACTTTCTGATCTTTAGCCTTTGCCTAACAGTTCCTTCCTTACTACCTATAAATGTACTGTTTCCTCCATGTGAAAAATAAACCAAAGAAAAGGTACCCAAACCAGTTCTAGAGTCTCCTAACTGTCCTGTGTTTCTTCCCATCTCATTCTCTTTTAAGTCCTCTTCAATCTGAATTCTGACTTCATCATTCAATGGAAGCTGCTGTCTCCAAAGTAACCAGTGATCTCCTAGTTGACAAACCACTTCTTTTCAATCTTCATTCTTCTTGATCTCCTTACAAATTTTGACACTGTTGATCACCTTCTTCTGGACACTCTTATTACCCTGTTTTTATGACATTGATCACTACTGCTTCTCCTATTTTGTCTGACTGTTCTTTCTCAGTCTTTCTTGTTGGTTATTTATCTGTCACATCCAAGGATGTTCCCCCAAGGTTCTGTCTTGGGTCTGCTTTTCTCTATATATACTATTTCATGCAAGCATTTTGTAAACTTCCAGGAGTTCAATTATGATCTCTATGCATATCCACATATTCATAAGTGTTCCTCCTGAGCTGCAGTCCTATATTTACTCTAAGTAGAAGGGCTTTAATGGAAGAAACAAAATAAGAGATTAAAAGAGGAAAAAAAACATTTACAAGATTTTATACAGTCATTTTGACATAGCAATTCACATATCTTCAATGGTCAGGAAGTTAGGGGTTTCTCATTATGGAAATTAGGTCTAAGCTCTCTTGTAAAACCAACTACTTAGAATTGCTTGGTGTATATTTGCAAAAAAATCTAATTTGTGTTCTGTTAAAATATGCATGAGTGTCTTTGAGTATCAAATAACGAATCTATTTTAATTAGGTGAATGAATTTGGGGGAAGGAGGGCAGAAGGGGAACTTGTGGGCAATAGGACATGCTGAAAAGATCACTAATGACCATTCTGCTCTAAAGTAAGTTTCTGTGTTGTCATCTAATATTGGCATTGCTGGATCTGTTTCTGTTTTTCTTTTCCATTTTTAGTTTGGGAAAGAGTCATATGAAAACCGACTTAGAGAACTGTTACATTATGCAAACTTGATTATGCAGTCTGACATTATTGATGTTAACCACAATTGTAAAATGAAATTGTGGAGATTAAATGTGTAGGGATATCACTTGCAATTTTTAATAATCATCCTCTCTTACTTCTCACAGGAGGTGGGGTATGGTGGGGGCTTAAGGGGGAAGAGGACTTTAATTATTGTGAATTTTTTAATGGCCTCTGCCTGTCATAATAATGAACTGGAGAAACTTTTCCACCTCCCTCTCCAGGGACTGCCCACAGATCTGATAACTGTGCAAACCCCTTACTTGGTCTTGGAGAGTTTAATATTACCAATCTGAGCAGAGGCAGCTGCCTGTCCTGGCAGGAGGCCACAGGTTCCTGAGTTCCTCCAGGTACTGGCTGAGAGAAGCCTGACCCAGAGACTTTGGCAGGGACAATTGTAGTACTTCTCCAGGGTTCCTGTTGTCATTCTTTTCAATATCTCCCATATTAATTAAGTAACCCAACATATTCATTAGAAGCAATTCTCCCCCTCAAATGGATTCAGAAACTATCAACAGATGAAAGAGGAACCTGGTTTGGACAATGTTTACCTAGACAGAACAGTTGTGAAGTAGTATAATGGAGAAAGCATTTGATCTAGATTAAGGAAGACTCGAGTTCCAATTTGGCTTCATACACTTACTAGTTGAGAGACGAGAAGCAAGTTTCATACCCTCTGTCTGCTTCAATTTCCTCACCTGCAAGATAGAGATAATAATAATATCTACCTCAGAGTTATTGTGAGAAGATCAAATTAGATGAATATTTGTGAACTTTTTTGAAAAAGTGCGAATGTTATTATATATATGTATATATTATATATATAACAAACTTTGCTTTAGATAAAATGACTTAATTTTATAATGCTGCACTTGAACTGATTAATTTTTAAATCTCATTAAGGAGGTAGACCAAGTTGTTTTTTATGCTTTACTCCTATCCTATCCATAGGGGAAGGTTTCTGTTAAAAAAAAATATTTCCTCAGTGGTAATTCTTGGCAAGAAAGATGTGGTTACCATCTTAGGTGGTTCACTCTAAAACCTGAAATCTGGCAGGTTAGTTGAAGGGGAGGTGCCAAAGGAGAGGACATAACAATCCAGGATTAAAATGAACTGATATCATGCACTTGGTTGTTTGGATCCAGAAACTGAATTATGGAAGGTTAGATTGTTAAAATAGGAAAGCAAATTCTGGGTTAAGATGGCTGCAGAGTAGAAGCAGCATGGTTAATCTTGCCTGACCCACCTACACATGACTCCTCAAAAGGACACAAAAATGAAATCCAGATGAACAAAGAGACTCTACAATAGGGTGCAGCATTGAAGGTACGCGGGATTTGGGTATTTCCATGCTATGAGGGGGTGAAATAGCTCTTACTAAAACGTGAGCTGATCAACTCCATACACACACACCACCTACAGTGCCAAAGCCAGTGCACAAGAGTTAGAGTAACCTTGGGGCATTCATTAAGTTCTGGGCAGCTACCTGGGATCACCAGGGCCTGCTCCTGAGAGCAGCAAGACTTAAGACCCCAAGAGGTTAAAGAATGAGGACTTTGAACTCAGACCTTGAGCTTAGACCCTGGGTACACACCTTGGGTTGGGACCTAGTGCAGAGGAGTGCCTGACTGTGGAAGCAGCTCCCTGAGATGCTTAAAGGAGCCTCTGGCAGAGGAGCAAGAAACAGGATCATCAGGAGGTTTGACCCTGAGAACAGCTAGACTTAAGACTCCGGGAGCCTAAAGAGTGCAGACCCTGGGCTCAAGGATAAAGCTGAGAGGGGCAGCATTGCACTGTGACTCAGGCAAAAACTGCTCTACAGTTCTATAGACAGAGAATCTGCCTGGCTTACCCAGACTTCTGACTGAGAAAGATAAACAGCATAATAATAATGACAAGCCATGTCCAAGAACCTCCAAAGAGAAAGATCAAGAAGAAGGCTTTAATACTCGATAACTTTTACACAGAAAAAATCCAGACAACAGAGCAGACGGCAGAAGAGAACAAACAAGAAACCACATCCAAACCTTCCCAAATAGATGACAATTGGTCACAAGCTCTTGAAGAGTTAAAATCTGAGCTCATGAGAAAGATGGAAGAGATTTGGCAAGAAAAGTGGGAAATAGTTCAAAAGGAAATTAACAGTTTAAAAGGCAGAAACTCCCAATTGGAGAAAGATGCCTCCAAATCAAAAGGATTGATAGGCAAGTTGGAGACCAAAATTAAAAACCTAGAAAACAGGAGAGACTAAACCAAAAAGGAAAATCAAAAGATTATAGCAGAAAACCAAATGTTAAAGACCAGAATTGGGCAAGTAGAAGCCAATTATTTCACAAGACACCAAGAACTAATAAAGGAAAGTCAAAAGAATGACAAAATAGAAGGAAACATGAAATATCTCACTGAGAGGATGACAGATCAAGAAAACAGGTCAAGAGGAGACAATATGAGAATCATTGCTCTTCCTGAAAAAGCAGAAATTAATAGAAATTTTGACACCATATTACAAGAAATTATCCAAGAAAACTGCCCTGATGTTCTTCAACAAGAGGGCAATATAGACATTGAAAGGATTTATAGATCACCCTCTACACTAAATCCTCAAAAGACAACCCCCAGGAATAAAACTGCCAAATTTAAGAGCTTCTAAGTAAAAGAAAAAAATTTACAAGAAGCCATAAAGAGACAATTCAGATATCAAGGAGTACCAATGAAGATCACACAGGATCAGGCAGCCTCCACATTAAAAGTCCTAAGGGCTAGGAATATGATATTCAGAAAGGCAAGAGAATTGGGTCTACAACCAAGATCATCTACCCATCAAAACTGACTATATACTTACAGGGGAAAGTATGGGCATTCAACAAGATAGAAGATATCCAAGAATTTGCACAGAAAAGACCAGGACTAAATGGAAAGTCTGATATCCAACCACGAAGACTAAGAGAAACATGAAAAGGCAAATAAGAAAGAGAGGGGAAAGAAATAAAACTCTTATCTTTAAATTGCCTTCTTCAAGGGCTTCAATAAGATCAAACTATTTGTATTCCTATGTGGAAAAATAACATGTGTAATTCTAAAAAATTGTACTCACTATTATATTAATTAGAAGAATTAGTCATAGGAGAGTTTGGAGTACTAAATGGTCTAAGATGACATGGGGGGGAAAGTGTGTGTGGGGGAATAGAAGATAACACCAAGATAAACTTGAAGGCATAAGAAAAATAGGATAATATATAGCACAAAAAGAGGGCATGGGAAGGGGAGAGGATGAATACTATTATAAGAAGGAGAGGAAGAGAGCATTAATAGGAAATACTTAAACCTTACTCTCAGTGGAATTAATCCTGAGAGGGAAGAGTAGCTAAATCCATTGGGATATGAATTCCTATCTAATCCTATGGATAAAGTCAGAAGGGATAAACCAAGGGGAGCAGAGAAGTGGGGAGTTCATAAAGGGAGGAGAAGAGAGGGGGGAGGGAATTCATTAGGCCTTATAAATAATGAAGAGGGGAATAGAAATGGAGGGGGTAGAAAGGGAAGTAAATCAAGGGAGGGGACAAGGGGGACTGATTTAAAACAAACTACTGTTTTAAAAGGAAATAGGATAAGAAGAAGGGGTAGAAATAGAAGAGGATACCAAAATTTTGGGGAATACACAACTGATAATTATAACTCTGAATGTGAATGGGATGAGAAGCAAATAGCAGAGTGGATTAGAAAAAAAATCCTACCATATGTTGTCTACAAGAAACACACATGAGGTAGATGGATATACACAGGGTTAAGGTCAATGGCCTGTGCAAAATCTTTTGGCTTCAACTGAGAAAAAGAAGGCAAGAGTGGCAATCATGATTTATGACAAAGCAAAAGTCAAAATGGATATGATTTAAAAAGAAAGGGAAGGTCATTACATCCTGATTAAAGGCAGGATACACAATGAGGAAATAACATTGTTCAATATGTATGCACCAAATGGCATAGCAACCAGATTTGTAAGGGAGAAACTGACAGATCTGAAGAAGGAAATAGATGGCAAAACCATACTAGTGGGGGATCTAAATATGCCTCTTTTGGATCTAGATAAATCAAACCAAAAATAAAAAAGAAAGAGATAAAAGAGGTGAATGAAATCCTAGAAAAATTAGATTTAATAGATATGAGGAGAAAAATGAATAGGGACAAAAAGGAATACACCTTCGTTTCAGCTATATATGGCACATTCACAAAGATTGATCATGTACTAGGGCATAGAAACATGGCAAAGAAATAAAAAAAGAGCAGAAATAATAAATGTATCATTTTCAGATCATAATGCAATAAAAATAATAATCAGTAAGGGCACATGGGCAGGCAAATAAAAAACTAATTGGAAATTAAATTAACATGATTCTCCAAGATCAGTTAGTTAAAGAAGAAATCATAGAAACAATTAATAATATCAGTGAAAAAATTGACAATATTCAGACATCCTGTCAAATTCTGTGGGATGCAGCTAAAGCAGTACTCAGGGGGAAATTTATATCCTTGAGTGCATATATTAACAAATTAGAGAGGGCAAAGATCAATCCTGGGCATGCAAATCAAAAACTAGAAAGGGAACAAATTAAAAATCCCCAGTCAAAAAGTAAATTAGAGCTTATAAAAATTAAAGGAGAAATCAATAAATTGAAAGTAAAAGAACTATTGGACTAATAAATAAGACTAGAAGCTGGTACTTTGAAAAAAAAAACAAAATTGACAAAGTACTGGTCAATCTAATTGAAAAAAGGAAAGAAGAAAACCAAATAATCAGTATCAAAGATGAAAAGAGAGACCTCACCACTAATGAAGAGGAAATCAAGGCAATCATTACAACCTATTTTCCCCAATTATATGGCAATAAATATAGCAATCTAGGTGATATGGAGGAATATTTACAAAAATATAAATTGCCTAGATTAACAGAAGAAGAAAAAGAATACTTAAATAATCTCATCTCAGAGAAATTGAACAAGCCTTCAAAGAAATCCATCAGAAAAAATCCCCAGGACCAGATGGATTCACAAGTCAATTCTATCAAATCTTCAAGGAACAACTAATTACAATACTATACAAACTATTTGACATAATAAACAAAGAAGTAGTTCTACCAAATTCCTTTTATGATACTAATATGGTACTGATCCCAAAGCCAGGTAGATCAAAAACAGAGAAAGAAAACTACAGACCAATCTCCCTAATGAACATAGATGCAAAAATCTTAAACAGAATACTAGCAAAAAAGACTCCAGCAAGTGATCACGAGGATTATTCATTATGATAAGGTAGGATTTATTCCAAGAATGCAAGGATGGTTCACCATAAGGAAAATCATTCACATAATTGACCATATCAACAAGCAACCCAACCAAAAACCACATGATTATCTCAATAGATGCTGAAAAAGCCTTTGACAAAATATAACAATTCCTACCGAAAACACTAGAAAGTGTAGGAATAGAATGGACTTTCCTAAAAATAATAAATAATAAAAATAAAATAAAAATAAAAATCAGATTTATCTAAAACCACCAACAAATATCATCTGCAATGGAAATAAATTAGAAGCCTTTCCAATAAGATCAGAAGTGAAACAAGGTGGCCATTGGCACCTCTATTATTTAACACTGTACTAGAAACCCGAGCAGTAGCAATTAGAGAAGAAAAAGAAATTGAAGGTATTAAAATAGGCAACGAGGATACTAAGCTATCACTCTTTGTGAATGATATCATGGTCTACTTAAAAAATCCTAGAGAATCAACTAAGAAGCTTGTAGAAATAATCAAAAACTTTAGCAAAGTTGCAGGATACAAAATAAATGCACATAAATTATTATCATTTCTATATATTTCTAACACATCACCACAGCAAGAGTTAGAAAGAGAAAATCCATTTAACATCATCCTAGACAATATAAAATACTTAGGAATCTATCTTCCAAGACAAACATAGGGATTATACAAACACAACTATGAAACCCTTTCCACACAATTAAAACTAGATGTAAACAATTGGAAAAACTTTGAGTGCTCATGTGTAGGACAAGCTAACATAATAAAAATGACCATCCTACCAAAATTAATTTAGCTATTTAGTGCTATACCTTTCAAACTACCAAAAAATTTTATTGTTGAATTAGAAAAAATTATAAAAATGTTCATTTGTAAGAACAAAAGACCAATAATATCAAGGAAAATGATGAAAAAATATATGAAGGAAGGTGGCCTAGCAGTACCAGATCTTAAACTGTACTTTAAAGCTGTAGTCATGAAAACAATATAGTATTGGCGAAGAGACAGAATGGAGGATCAGTGGAATTTAGTCTATGAGGGTAAGGATCCTCAGCAAGACAGTCTTCTATAAACCCAAATAACCCAGCTTTTGGGACAAAAATCCACTATTTGACAAAAACTGCTGGGAAAATTGGAAAGTAATATGGGAGAGTCATCTTATCCCCTATACCAAGATAAATTCAGAATTGGTGAATGACTTGAATGTAAAGAAGGAAAGTATAAGCTAATTAGGTGAGCACAGAATAACATTCTTGTCAGATTTCTGGGAAAGGAAAGATTTTAAAACCAAGCAAGAGTTAGAAAAAATCACAAAATGTAAAATGAATAATTTTGACTACATTAAACTAAAAAGTTTTTGTACAGACAAAGCCAATGCTACCAAAATTAGAAGAGAAGCAACAAATTGGGAAAAATCTTTATAACAAAAATACTCTAACAAAGGTCTAATTACTCAAATATACAAGGAGCTAAATCAATTGTACAAAATAATCAAGTCATCCCCCAATTGATAAATGGGCAAGGGAAATGAATAGGGAATTTTCAGATAAAGAAATCAAAACTATCAATAAGGACATGAGGAAGTGTTCTAAATCTTAATAATTAAAGAAATGCAAATCAAAACAACTCTGAGGTATCACCTCATACCTAGCAGATTGGCTAAAATGACAACAAGGGAGAGTAATGAATGTTGGAGGGGATGTGGTAAAATTGGGACATTAATGCATTGCTGGTGGAGTTGTGAAATGATTCAACCATCCTACATGTCAATTTGGATCTATGCCCAAAGAGCTCTAAAAGACTTCCTGCCCTTTGTTCGAGCCATACTATTGCTGGGTTTGTACCCCAAAGAGATAATAGATAAAAAGATTTGTACAAAAATACTTATAGCCATGCTCCTCATGGAGGCAAAAAATTGGAAAATGAGAGAATGTATTTCAATTGGGGAATGGCTGAACACATTGTGGTATCTGTTGGTGATGGAATATTATTTTGCTCAAAGGAATAAAGAACTGTAGGAATACCATGTGAACTGGAATGACCTCCAGGAATAGATGCAGAGTGAAAGGAGAACATTGTACACAGAGACTTATACACTGTGGTACAATTGAACATAATAGACTTCGCTACTAGCAGCAATTCAAGGATCCAGAGCAAGAGTGAGGGACTTATGAGAAAGAAAACTAGCCAGATTCAGAGCAAAAACTGTGGGAGGAGAAACCCAGAAGAAACACAACTACTTGAACACATGGGTTGAAGGGGATATTATTGGGGATGTAGACACTAAGTGATAACTCTAGTCCAACTATCAATAATATGGAATTGGATCTTAATCAATGATACGTGTAAAACCCATTGGAATTGTGGGTCAGCTAAGAGGGTTTAGGGGGTTTTGGGGGAGAGGGAAAGAATATGAAATATATAACTATGAGAAAATATTCAAAATAAAAATTTAATAAAAAAGGAAAGCAAACAAATAAATACTCTGGGAGAAAAATTTACACAACAATGAAATTTTAAATTCAAATAATAACACTGGGTGAAGCAGATAGAGCACTTGGAAAATTCAATTAGAAAATAAAACATGAGCCCTATGGGCAATAGTAATACATTTTGCAATGTCCTGGTGGAAGGTGAAGTTGCAACCATCCATACAACTATAAGGACAATGTAAACCTATTCAGAGGAGATTGCAATTGTCAGCATTTATGATGGAAAGCAAATGACCTTAGATAAGAAAATGTTGCATACACTTAGAAGCCTGAAGCACAGGACAAGTTTGAATTACATCAGAAGTCAATGTTGTATGTGGCATATGCTTTTTGAAATTAACAGAGTGGTGAAAATGTTACTTGGGACTCCCTCTCAATCTGCATGATCCAAAGAGTAAGCATGAGAGGAAACAATAAAATACCTTATATTTTATAAGTATATATACATACATACATATATGGATATAACACAAATATATATTTTATAACAAATAAAATAAATTACATAATATCTACTTATGCTTTCATTTATTAAGTTTCATTCCAGGGGTTATTTGAAAACCCCCTATTTACCTTTTCTTTATTCACCTTTTTATTACAACTTCCTCTCTTGACATTCCTAGTTCTAATTCCCCTCTCAAAGATAATCTGCTTTAAAGCTAAAAATCTATAATCAGAATTTGTTTCAAAGCTGACTTTTATTTATGTATCATTTTTGAGTGTGTATTCATTTTTGCCAATGTATGGGATGACTACTGATGGTAGATGAGTGGGTATCTAGACTCCCCACTTTTTGGCTTTCAATGGGCCAGATCAGCTATCACTCACTCCCATCCCAGGGAAAACCTATGAGGGAATAAACTCAGTGAGCTTTCCAAACTAGCAAAGCTATACTGGGGATGTTGAAGGAAGGCATTGGGGTTGAGTTGTGACCCTAATTGATGGGATCCCACCTCTAGAGCCAGCCCTGTTGAAAGCCTCCCCAAACTCCTATGTATAAATAGCTTTACGCCTCAAAATGGAGTCAGGTAAAAATGGTCTTCCCCTCAGCCACAAGGTCATTCACCTCCCCTCTCAGTGTAACTTCTCCAGACTCTAAGTATCAAACTAACAGTGGTTGATTAAAGGATAAATTAAATTCAGGGTACAGGGTAAAAAGGTATAGGGGAATCAATAAAGGAGGGAAAGGATGAACTACTCTGTCAGCTAAGTCTCCCCCCAAGAGGCTTGGTCACAGTAGCTCACTCTCTCTTCCCCACTACAGTCTCCTATAAATATTTCTAAACTAATATCACAGGGAAGTAACAGGATCAATTGATTCCGGCAGGATCAGGGAAGGGACCCCCTCTCTTTCAAGCCCATTCTCTCAGGAGTCCAGACTCTCTGGCCAAATTGGAGAATTGATGTTCAATGGCTTCTTTGTTGGTATTTGTGATCTCCCAATATTCACACAGAAAAGTATTGAGGAACCCAATTCACTCAGGATCCACCCCACCATCCAAACCAAACCAAAGAACCAACCCCCCAGTTTCTTGTCTGATCAGGAATGAAGTGACAGTTGAGAAGCCTCTTCCAAACTCCTCTTGCTGTTGGCCCCTCCCAAATGGAATTCTGAATAGGCACATTCTGTTGGGCTATTTCAGGGTCCATTGCAACCCCAGTTGCCTACTTGCCTTTGCAAATTCAGTTCACACCGTCACACCAGTTTTGTGACTTCATCTGACTAGGGAGTTCTTGGAGACTTATTTTACTAATTCAAATCATCAACTCATATGCAACATATAATCTTAAAGAGTTTTTAGTCATTTTTCAGTCGTGTCCAATTCTGCAGGATTCCATTTGGAATTTTCTTGGCAAAGATTTGGGAGAGGCTTGCCATTTCCTTCTCTAGCTCATTTTATAGATGAGAAAACTGGGGCAAACAGAACTGAATGACTTGCCCAGTGTCACAAAGCTAGTAAGTGTCTGAGGCTAGATTTGAACTAAGGAAGATGAATCTTCCTGATTCCAGTCTCTGTACTCTATTCACCGTGCCACCTAGCTGCCCTTCTGAAAGACATGCCTGGTATTAAGACTTTGAATAACTTGTTCATTATCCTAAAGCTAAAATGCATCAGAGAGAGGACTTGAATAAAATTATTTTTGACTCCAAGGCTTAGACTCTTTCCATTATGCCATGGTGTCTTTCTGACAAGTGTTTATCTTGCAATATTTTATCTTATATGATCTAGATGTCTTATCGCTGTACTAGACTATGAATTCCACAAAGGCATAGCTACTATCCTATCTAAACTTTATATTTTTCTCTGGAATCTTGTATAATGCTCTACAATCAATTAGTCTTCTCTTTGTATTATTGTATTATGTTGTATTTCTTTGTATTGTGCTTAGCACAATGTCTGGTAAGTAATACATGCTTAATCCATGTTTATTGATTGATTGGTTGCCATTGGATGTATAGTATAGTATTACACAGGAGCCCTCTTTAGTATATAGCCTCCCCATACTTATCCCCAGTTAATATATTTCCAACATCATTGATAAATTAACATCAATATGTTTTGAGAAAGGGATAGTTATTAGAAAGATATAACAAGAACAAAGTAAAACCATCTCTTAATCCAGGAATATTCCACTTTTTACTAATTCAGTCCCTGGGAAGAATGGGCTCAAACTTAAATACTGTCCCCACCAACTTAACTTATGCATGTGGCATAGTTGACAGAAAAAAAATCTTCCTTTCTTACAGGACACAGCATCTCAATTGTTGGGCTGATTCATTCCTACTCTCGATCAAGCCTAAAATTCCTAAACTTTGGCTTCTTAACAGACAAGACTGTTTTAGTTACTGAAGGCTTATTTTTTAGACTGGACTGCTGGATCTTGAATTGCTCTTCCAAACTTTCAAATCTCACAAGGTCATCAATCAGACTCCTTTAACTCTGAGACTTGATACTCATTCAGATTAAACGCAAGAATAAATACAGCAAAGAGAGGCAGCACCATGTATGCATTGTCATATGGTGACTAGGTAGGAAGAGAAAAGAGATAGTGGCAGTCTGTTGCTACTTCTATTGCTGTCACCTCTTTTCTCCATTTCTCTTCTTTCTCTGAACCCCCAAACTTCTATAAATAATAAAGTTTTCATCTGTTTAAGCCTTTTATGTACATATCCAGTTTTGTTCATTAGTCAATTCAAAGGATTCTTATCACTACTTAGTAAGCCAACAAGAAACAGTTAAAGGATTCCTATAATGCTCTGAAGTGGGAAGTGGAAGGCCCCCTTTATCAGGAATTTCTGGAAGCAGGCTTAACAATTTAGATTGACAGCAGACAGAACATATTTTTCATGCTTTAAGGATTAGGTCCTCCTTGACCAATTCCTCAATTACATATGACTCTAAATTATGTTTGCAAGAAGAGTGGGGAAAATAATGAGGTAAGATTGCTTCTTGAGGTGCTGGGTCTGAGGGAGATACTAGAGTGAAGTCTGGGGGAAGTTGATAATAAAAACTTGAGCTAGTAAAGAAGTGGCCCTCTAAAAGCCAAAATAATAAAAATAAATTATCAAGGCCACCTTTTTGCCTATATCTTATCCTTTTTATATTTTCTATGTGTTCTGTAGAAATAGATTATAAATCTATTATAAATTCCTTAAGGGCAGGGAGCATTTTGGGGTATTTTTATTTATTCATTCATTAGTTTCTATTTCATTCATTTGTTTATAAATTAATTTGCTTATTTGCTTACTGACGTATTCATTTATTTGCTTGCTTATTTATTTATGTTTGGTTTTTTTGGTCTGTACCAGACATGCCTAGGCATGTATACAATCAATAGAGTCAAGTGAGCCTCTTTTCTTTCCCTATCCCCTGAAAAAAAGTGTGAATTTCTCTTTGTTCTGAGTCCTTAGTACCCTACTTAGATCATCAATGTGACAAGAATGAAGTTTATGATACATCTGGCATTTCAGTTTGGCATTTAAAGGATGTAGTGATCAATCAGAAGGCAGACTTAGAAGACAAAGACATAGGTACAAGCACAAATATAGAGGCACACTCAAGAAAGCAGCACAGAGGCTCAGAAAGAGTTACAGAGACAGATGCCTGTATAGACACAGCCTGGATAGAAGCCTGTTTATCTATTGTCTTCTCTAGGGAAAGTCAGACATTCAGTAGAGAAAGCTAAGAAAAGAACATGGTCTCAAAACAGAGAAGAAGAAAGAGATTCAGAGTCTTAGCAACAGAAGGTGGGTGAGCAAATAAAGATAGTTACCTCACAAGAGCTAGAGACAAGTAGAAAGTGCTATTAGGGCCCTAAAGGGAGAGATGGATTAGCATATAAAGGAATCTGCTGCTTAATAATAGTGTTAATAGCTAGCATTTACATAATAAAGTACTTTAAGGTATGCAAAGTGCTTTCCATAAGTTATCTCATTTGATTCTCACAACAATGTTGGAAGTAGGTACTCTTATGATTCTCATTATTTTAGGTGAAGAAAGAGAGGCTGGAAAGAATCTAAGTGAATTTCTCAGGCTCACCCAACTAGTAATTTTCTCAGATAGGATTTGAACTCAGGTCTTCCTTTCTCTAAACAATCTTTGAATCTACTGTGTCACCTTGAGGGGTTACCAAAAAGTATCCTTGATCTCTCTGTTGGAACATTGAATCATGAGGAATAAATATGGAAGATGGTATACATCAGAGCAAAGATTGTTTGGCACCCTTCAGAAAGGAGAGGAAAGTTATTTCATTTTGTTTTTGAGGAGATGATGTATAATACTACACTATTTTGTTGTTGTTAGAGGAGAGTTAAATAAATCATTCTCTATATGATAACTTTCTATCCTTCATGCTTCCAAGAGATTTAAGGATATTTACATATGTGTGAAACAAATTCTGGAGGTATTGGGGAAACCTGGGCAAGTGCAAAACAATCCTGGTCCTGGGACTAGCCTTGGTTTGCATATGGACTACATATCTTTATATGCTTAGCCCCTAGAATAATGCTTTGCACATAGTTGGTATTTAATAAATGTTTGTTGAATTGAATTGTGAGTTGGGACCTTGTCTTCTTTATTCCTTATAAGAAACACACACAGAATGATGTATCAATAAATACTAGACATTGCTATTGAAGAAGAAGAAAATTCATCTTTCTTTGGACATGATATGAGACTTATGGGGAATATTAGCGATGAGCTGAGCTACTCAGGTTAAGGAAGTCGGGGAAACATCAAGTGATAGGTTCAATCAGGACAAAATAATAGCCTCTGGGTTGGTAAGGAATTGCTGTCTTCCCCCCTTTGGAGCATGTAATAGTAAGACAGTGCAATATGCTTCAAATCAACGAGACAAGAAGGAGGCCTTTAGTGCTGTGCTATAGCTAGAAATTCAACTATTAGCCTGAAGATTGGACTCTAACCCTATTGTGGAGACTACTTGCTTTGGGTTTGTGGGCAGCTAGAGTAAATGAGCTAAATTATTCCTGTACAAACACACACACACACACACACACACATGCAGGCATGCACACACATACCCCTTTTCATCTTCCTTAGCAACAATAACAATAACGAGAACAATTTCCAGGAAAAAAAAAGAACTTTCCTCAAACTAACCCAGACCTAGCCAGAGAGCAATAAAGGAGAGGAGCAGCAGTCATGCCAGTGGGGGCTCACATGAAATACCCTTCCTGAAGAGATGTCCGTGGGGGAACAATGCAGCCTTTCTCTTTAATCTCTTTCTTCACCAAAGCACTATCCTGTTGTTTTATTTCACTTTTTTTTTTTGCTTTTTTCTCTTATCCTAAGTCACAGTATGCTTTGCAGACAGCTCCTCTGTTTGATATGACAGTTTTGAAAATTCGATTGAAATCAGAAGACATAATGTCTAATGCCTAATTTCACTACTCAAATATAAATTGACCAAAGGGGGCTTTTGTTTTTGAGCAGCAGCCAAACACTGTATCACTGAAGTGACTTTCAGGCAAAAGTACCAGGATTAACAGCAAGATTCTGGATGTCTCCATTGGCTGAACACTCCACCAGCAGAGGATTGTAGATTTAGAATTTAAAGGTACCTTAGAGGCTATCTAACCTGATCCCTTTACTTTTTTCCCCAAACATATATAAAAACTGAGGCCAAGATAATTTGCCAAGGTTTCATATACAATAAGCTGAAGAGCTGAGATTTGAACCCATATCCTCTCATTTCCAGTGTCCTGTAAACTGTGTCATGTTGAATCCCCATTTACTTATTTCTGTCATCAGGAACCTCTATGACATAGCCTCACAAAGGTATCTTCATCTGAAACCCTGAGGGCCTACTACATGATGTCAGTGTGGTTGGAGGTGGTAGCACATACCTATTATCTCATCTACTGGAAAAGCAGAGGCTTACAGAACTCTTGAGTTTGGGAATTCTGTACTGCAGTAAGGTTAAGGCAATTTGACATCTCCACCAAGTTCAGCACCAATAAGATGAGCTCCTGGAGTGTTTGTGGGGGAATCAGGTTGCCTAAGGAAGGATGACCTTGAACAGGTCAGAAACAGAACAAGCCAAAATTCCTATAACTTATCAGAATGAGACTAGGTCCTTGAAAATTTCATGCCCTTCCATCCTGGGTTTCATGGTAGACCCAGTCTTAAAACAAAATAAAATATTACTTTAAGAGGGAAATGGACAAACAATACAATGGAATTAGTGAATTAGCACTCATTTTAGCATTAGTGTATTTCTTATTTGCCAAATCACTTGCATATTACAGTTCTTTACTAGAACAATTTAAAAAATAATAGTACTTTCTAATATTCATACATTTGATATGTTCTGGAAAATATTCATAGAAAGAGAAGAAAAGGGAATGTCCAATAAACTCTTCCTTTGAGGCCTTGGATGTAATATAATGGTTACTCTGAGTTCTTGATAAGTGTGCCATTGAAAGATAAGATCTAGCAAGTTTTACCAAGCTGGGAAGCTTTTGAGTACAAGATTAGTAAGCAAACTATGTATCTACTCTCTGAGAAGTTTATTGCCTGGAAAGTAGCAAGCATTTAATGAATGCTTGTTTCTTGATTTGTTGATTGATTGAACAACTTAGATTAATTTGGAAAGATTTATCACAAGAGATCTGCTCACTGGATGATGTTTTTTGGCTGTAGAACTTCATAAAACCATTTACAAAAGGGATTGTGAAACAGGGACAAGAAGCAGGTGAGGAGATTTGATCTGACCTAATAGTAGTTCCCACATGGATGAAATCAAGATATTTTGAAATGCTTGAAGGACAGAATGAATGAAAGAATGAACAAAGTGTGTAGTAACTACTTTGGGCAAAGCAGTAGGCTGAATGCTTGGGAAAAAGTAGAAAAGTAAGATAGTCTCTGTTCTTTAGGAACTCACATTTTAATAGGAGGAACAATATATACAGAAGTTTTCAGCTATGAATCAAGTGAATTCCCTTGGAACTTAGGCTATTGTGACAAAATTTATGTTAATGCTTCTCTTTAACATCATTTCCACTGATTAAGTCATAACAGTTTCTGATGTTTAACATTTTGAAGTGTAAGGTTCAAATTTAGGTTTTTTACTAAATATGAGAGTTATAAAGTAATATTGTGGTCACATATTTTAAAATATTATAGCTTAAGTCAAAATGACTTCTAGCAGCTTTTATTTACAGAGATGGAAAGAGTGAAAGTGTAAAATGCAGATAAAGAGACAGATTCCTAACAAGCCTACCAGCCCTTCTCTGGGGAAAGTCCCACTCAGCCCCAGCAGGGGCTTCCCCAAGTCAGATCTCCACATGGATTTCCAGTAATCCTCAGTCAGAAGTCCCAGTGATGTCTACAGCAAGGGTTCCACCAATGCAGCCTCCTCCAAAGCTAAGGCAGGAATCTTAGCCACTCACTCCAAACACCAGAAAAGGAATGGTCCCTAGACCATGCTGGTCTCTTCTTTTATGCTCCTTTTCCCACATCACTTCCTGTCACTCCTCCTCTTCATAGAAATCAATTGCAGTTTTACAATTTGCCTTAGCATGGCCCAAAGTGGGTGGGCAGTGGCCTTTGGAGGTATCACTTACTCTAGTAATTGACTTGTGAACTCCTCTATTTAATGGTTAATTAGAGGTGCTTTAAGTTCTTAATTTGATTAGGTAAAAATAGACAAAGGGAGAGTTAATCCTATCTTCATAGAAGGTTCTGAGGACTTTGGTGACAAGAATTTCTCTTTCTGTGTCTTAAGTAACTTTGGCTATAACACCAATAACAACCAAGTTGCATCTACTTATGGATTGCTTCCCAAGTTGATGGCTGAGGGCACTGGACTGGAAGCATTACTATTCCCAAGGGGTTTTGGTTCAGAATCCTGGGATGCTTCATCAGAGTCTGAAGGGAAATGGTGGTGGTTTGACTTGCCTCATACATATTATCTTCTGTCTCTCTCAGGTCACTGTGCTGCTAATAAGTGACCTAATGTGTTGCCCCAGAAATAGAAAGGATACTATGGAAACCATAAGTCTTTTAAAAACTGATGCTTATGTAAGGAAAAAAATGAAAACAGAGGAGATCTGGCAGCATTCTTCTTAACAAGAGACATTCCTTCTTTAAAGCTTTTGTGCCAATGATTGGAAACAAAATTTAAAAAAAAAATTCAAAGACACAGCAGATCAAAAACTTGGCTAAACTTCTATTTGTCTTCTTGTCAAGTCTTCATTATGATGTGGATTTCCAGAGTGAGCAATTCACTTTCAAAGGGATCTGGCATCATTACTCACTGGAGGAAATCATGTCATGGGCAAAGATCCCATTTGGCAAGACAATGAAAACAAATACAGATGTGCAATAGGTCCATTATTTCATGATCATCTCCATGCTGTCAGTGATGTGTTGTTTAAACAATATTCCATCATTTCATCAACAACATGCATTAAGAAGTTTGAAAGCTTCCTCTCCATTGTCCTCTCAATTATATCCATTAAGTATATTAGGAAAGTGTGATATTGCCTTCTAGTGATAAAAAAGCCAAAATGATAAGAAGAAAGATGTGCACAAAAACATTTGTGCGACAAAGGCTGATAGTTCTTCATTGCCAAAGGGAATTTTGTTGATGTTGTTCCCATAACAAAATTCTTTTGAAAGAGCAAAGGGTCAAGAATATCAAACGAATTAATAAAAAATGTAAAGAAAGGTAGTCTAGCAGTACCATATTTGAAAAGAATCTGCAGTTTAATTTGAACTTCTCTTCTTGACTACAGGTCCAATGCTCTATACGCTGGGCAACCCTAGCTGCCTCTGAAGAAGTTGTCTAGATATTTGCCTAGACAACATAATGTAGAAAAAAATGGGAATGAATGAGATTCAGGAGAACTTGGTTTAAATTCTATCTCTGACATTTACTTGAAGGAAAATGACTTTACTTTGGATATTAGTTTCCTAATCTAAAAAATGAGGGAATTGGGACAAAGCTCTCTAAGGTCTCTGTGTGCAATGGATAGAATCCTATGATTTTAGTTAGGAAGAACTAGATTCAAAGAAGGATTGCACTTGTTTTGCTTGTCCTCTTTAGGCACAACTAGGAGTAATGAGTGGAAGAAGCAAAAAAGACAGATTTAGGGAAAGGATGGAGGCAGTAGCAGAAGGAATTTCAGATAGTGATGTGGTGATATAAAATATTTCCCAATCGAGTTGCCTGAAAGCATAATAGGATGCCTTGGAGGGTACTAAGTTGCCTATCTCTATAAGTCCTCAAGTGGAGGCTTAGATTGTCAGTTGCCTGAGAATTTCCTGTTTGGATATAGGTTTTATTAGATGATTCTATAATCCTGAATTTAGTCTGAATTCTGAATTCTTATCACACTTAACTAGTTGGGGGAGAGATTTGTACATAAGACAACATCAGACATGATTAATTACATAAATGAATTAAATACTAACCTTACTTGTAAGGTAGTTTCATGAACTTTTGTGAACTTCTTGAGGACCTTCTTAGATTTTTCCTATGATCTAGTACAAAGACAGCCAGACAGATATCTGTGTAATTTTGATACTGGAAAAATTATTTCACTTTCCTAAGCTTCAGTCACTTCATCTACAAAATGGGGATTTTGAAAATAAAATGCTTTACCTACCCTACAAAGTTATTGTGTGGGAGAGGTTGGTGGGGAAGTTGTGACATGAACTGTGCTTTAGGAACATAAAGTCTTAGGTTATTGAAAGGAAGATATAGTTGCATAGGGAGAGACTAGCAGCAGCCAGGTTCATTATCAGGCTTTTGCAAAAGTCTAGGTATGAGCCTATGAAAGTCAGCATCAGAATGGTAGCAGTGTCAGAGGAGAGAAGGGGAGCATATTTGGGAAATGTTGCAAAGGCAAAATTAACAAGCCTTGAAATGGGTTGGATATGAAAGGAGAAAGATTGTGAAGAGTCCAAGATGACTCCTAGGTTTCTAGCATGAGGAATTGGTAGGATGGTGATGCCCTCTACAATAATAAGGAAAGCTAATGGGATGAAGAGATTAGAGAGAAAGATGAATTTGATTTTGGACGTATTGAGTTTAAGATGTCTACTGTCATCCAGTTTGAGATGTCTAGAAGGTAATTGGAGATGCAAGATTGGAGATGTACAGAGAGGTTGAGCAAAAAGGAGATCTGAGAATTGTCATTACAGAGATGGTAATTAAATCCAGAACTGATGAGATTACCAAGCAAAGTAGTATAGAGTTAGCTGAGGAGAGGGTCCAAGACAGGATCCTGAGACATGCCTATAAGTTAAAGGGTGTGATCTGGTTGAGGATACAGCAAAAGAGAAGGTGGAGTAATTAGATAGGTACAAGAACCCTATAGAAAAGAAACTATCAAAGAGGAGAGGGTTATCAACATTAACAAAGATGGCAGAGAAGTCAAGAAGAATGAGGACTGAGAAAAGGCTACTGGATTTAGCAATTATGAGCTCTATTCTATGAGCTTTCAATTCTAACCAAGCAAACAAAAAAAAGAATATTTGATGGGGATATAAATACAGAGAAGTGAAGAACAATCTGGAATAAGAGAAGCAAAAACAAATAATGTCTCTCAGAGGAGTACATCAAGTCAAAAAGAATATATTATAAAATATAAAATACTATATAAATAGAAATATTAATTACAATAATAAATGTTGATGGATAGATAACATTTTACTTTGGTAACTTCAGTTTGCTCTTATCTACAAATGGAAATAAAAATTCCAAAGTGTTGTCTTTTAGATGAAAAGTTAACACCTGATGTTGCACAAATGTATCTTTAAATCTTTTCTCTTTCTGTAAACTTGTTGCAACTTCAACACACGGTAAAGAGTCATTGATAAGTTCTGAAATTTCAGGGAACTGGGGTTTTCCTTAGTTCACACTTAGTCACCTTATAATGGGATTGAGGGGAAAGGAAATTGTAGCCATGATGCCACTCCTTCTTTGGAGTGGGCATAATTCAACCCTTTGTATCATACACTGATATACTATGGAAATTTTGTTATTGTATTTTCAATATTTGCAAAGGTAATGACTACAAAACATTTTTACCTGTTGCATAATCTTTTGGGGGTGGAAATGGAAGAATGGAATGTAGAAGATGGAAAATTTACAAGAACACAGTCTAGATGTGAGTGTAACATTTTGTCCTTCAAATTGTCTGTGTTAGGAAAAGAGGGACTTAAACAACAAATTATTTATAAATTAAATAGGGGCTGGATAGACAATTGTGGTAAATAAATGTTCTCTAATATTCCTCTTAATTCTGACGTTCTAGATTTTCTTTCTAAATGCTATATGGATTTTTTTCTAAATCAATAAATATATGGATTGGACATAATTTCTGGAAAATGCGCTATAAATCTTTCTCAGAAGTTATCCTCCAGTGATTCATCATGGTATGGAGGTGACCCTGAATTCTCAGAACCTTTGCCAGCAGAGCATAATCTCTGGCAGGTCCTACCAACCTGGGAAAGCTTCAAGTGAAGGCTTGGCGATGGATAAGTATCTGTCATCCAAGGACGAACCTTGTTAGGGTGGAGGGAGGTACATCTGCAAAAGGCTGGTGTACTAGGGGACTGAGGGAGAGGCAAGATTTTTTTTTTCAGAGAAATTCAAAACAATGATCTACAAAGGTGCTCAGGGGCTGCTATCTGATTCACTGTGGGAAACAACATCTCAGTGAAATCAGTATTAAAATACTACAAATAATAAAATGTATTAAATATACATAAGAGCATGATCAAATGAGGACCTTGAGAGGACAAAACCAGCCTCTGAGTGTTTCCCAAATTAGGAAAGGCAAATTAAGTATGAGATGGAAATAGATGAAAGGATCAGCAAGAGACCACCAAGAGCCAAATCCTACACACTTTGTGTGGCCAAAAACCCCCACCTCCACTAGAATCCTATGTAGGACTCTAGTGCAGTCGTTTAGAAAATTGCTTCTGGTGACTAAGACTAAATGAACACAGATGAATATCTGCCAATGGTAGTTTTCAGAGCAGCTAAATGCACTTCACTGATCAATAGGAATGATTTTTTCTTTCCTTAACATTAAAAATAAAGTTTAAACCTTAAAATATGAGAAAAAGAGTGAGTATAGGGAAATAACTATTCACAGTGTTGAAGGGGGAGAAGACTCTGGTCCAGTTTCAGATTCTTGAACAAAGCTGGCTCAGAGCCCAGAGAGAGACAACGCACTTCAAAGGAACAATGTAAATATGTATACAACTGTGAGAAAGATTGCTGTTGCTCTTTATAGCACAGAGGACCATGCAAACAGCAGCCTGGCAGTGGGCTTTCTCACAGAGTGGTGAAAATCAGAACATGAGGAAAAAATAGAGAAAGGGGGAAAAAGATATCTTAAACAAAAATGATTAATTCAATTAAAAATAGTACAGCTATGTTAACTTGGGAGGCTTCATTTTGATGCCACAGAATCAGATTCAGGGGATATTGGGACTGGAGCCAACTTTAGAGGTCATTCAATTTCAGTTCCCTCATTTAGATTTCATTGGAACAAACTACAGGGCTGAAAGGGATCTTGGAGTGCATATGGTCAAAACTTTTTTTTTCCAGATGTGTTACTGAGGATTAGAGAGAGTAAATATTTTACTAAGATCACACCTCTTACTAGTGTTAGGGCCAGGCTAAGGCCCCTTTAAACTATCTAAGAAATTCTACATTTAATATAACCTTAAAAAGTACAGAGAGGTGTAAAGGTGGAATTTTACTGGGTTGCAGTGGAACCCCAAGAAAGCAGGGTCAGTTGAAGACTGTTGGAACCAGGGGCATAAAAGGGGTAACCCCTAAGCAAGAGCAGTTGGTTTTGGGGAGCTGGAAGGAGAAGGAGGTGAAAACCTGCACTCCTGGATCAAGACTACTCAAAGCCTTGTTGTCCCAGGTCAACAGTTCCTGTGGCCATCTTTGGATTCCTGCCAGGACTGACTCTACTCTATTACAACAGCTTTGAGTCATTATCCCTAATTATATCCCCATGCACCTGTGTGATCAGGCAGTTATTTTTCTTCTGTGTTTCTACTTCCATAGTTCTTCCTCTGAATGTGAATAGGGTTCTTTCTCATAAGTCTCTCAGAGTTGTCCTGGATTATTGCATTGTTACTAGTAGAGAAGTCCATTACATTCAATTTTACCATGGTGTATCCATCTCTGTGTTGCATTGATGTAATAATTTTGAATCTACTTCCCCAATCATGTCCTCATCAACCCATGTGTTCAAGCAGTTGTTTCTCTAGTATGTTTCTACTTCTGTAGTTCTTCCTCTGAAAGTGGATAGTTTTCTTTTCCATAGATCCTTCAGAATTGTCCTGGGTCATTGCATTGCTGCTATTACAGAAGTCCATTACATTTAAAATTACCACAATGTATCACTTTCTGTGTATAGTGTTCTTCTTGCTCTGCTCCTTTACTCTACTTCAATTCCTGAAGGTCTTTCCAGTTCACATGGAATTCCTCCAGTTTATGATTCCTTTGAGCACAATAGTATTCCATCACCAGCATATACCACAATTTGTTCAGCCATTCCCCAATTGAAGGGCATACCCTCATTTTCCAATTTTTGCCACCAAAAAGGGTGCAGCTATAAATATTTTCATGCAAGTCTTTGTATCTATGATCTCTTTAGGGTACAATACCAGCAATGGTATGGCTGGATCTAAAGGCAGGCAGTCTTTTAGAGCTCTTTGGGTATAGTTCCAAATTGCTATCCAGAATGGTTGGATCAGTTCACAACTCCACCAGCAAAGCATTAATGTCCCAATTTTGCCACATCCCCTCCAGCATTCATTACTCTCCCCTTCTTTCATTGTTGAAAGCCGTTATATGTAAAGAGCCAATTGGAGAAATAGGGTCAAATTTAGGGCCTGTTATCTGGATTCCCTACGTGACCAATCCAGGCTGAGGCAGTCTTTGTGTTTGGTCCTGGTCACCTGAGCCCTGAAAAGCTCTGGTACCAGCAGGTAGATTAATCCAAAAACAACTTGACCCCTCCAAGAGGCTATTAGGAGTCATTTAGAGAAACAGAGTCTGTAATAGATGTTTTATCTGGATCCCATTACAAAATCATCGGCAAGTAAAACTGCGTGTATGATTTTTCTGCACTGCATGTCAGATGCAGATAGAATGGACCATCTAAGGTAAAAATCTGAGGCTCCTCTTTTGACTCATTTTTAGATCCCCACATTCTCTCAACATTCTTATTGGAAAGCTTTGAGTCCTTAACCAGACCAGCAGCTACTGAGTTAACAATTCCTCTCCTTGACAATTTCTCTCCTTGATAATTAAGAAGCCTGAAACCTAAAAAATGTATTACTTAGATAAAGACTGGAGCCGGACAATTTAGTCCAGACTATCTGACCAGGTGCAGATCTGTAAATCAAGGCAGAACGCAATTAGTAAACATCTCCATGAAATTTATTTCTGCTTCTGGAATTATCCCCTACTAATTGGTTGTTGGAACTTGGCCCTTGTTTTTGCACCCATATCTCTATTTTTTAGGCTTTGATGAATTGTGTATGATTTATAACCTCCTTCACAGCTGTGATTCTTTCTTTGTGTTCTTTGTTTGAAACCAGTATAAAATAAAGTCAAAAATCCCATAGCATGGGATCAGCATGGGCTAACCTCTAGTTCGGCTGTTCTCAGTTTCTTTTTCCTTTCTTAGCAATCCGACGCCGTAAAACGCCACTCAGGACCCCTACCATATAGAGCTGGTCCTCTATATTTCATTTTATCCAATCTGCTAGGTGTGAGGTGATACCTCAGAGTTGTTTTGATTTGCATTTCTCTAATTATTAGAGATTTAGAATATTTTCTCATGTGCTTATTGATACTTTTGATTTCTTTATCTGAAAATTGTCTATTCATGACCCTTAACCATTTATCAATTGGGGAATGACTTGATTTTTTAAACAATTGATTTAGCTCCTTGTGTATTTGAGTAATTAGACCCCTGTCAGAGTTTTTTTGTTATAAAGATTTTTTTCACAGTTTGTTATTTCCCTTCTGATTTTGGTTGCATTGTTTTTGTTTGTACAAAACCTTTTTAATTTAATATAATCAAAATTATTTATTTTACATTTTGTAATTTTTTCTAACTCTTGCTTGGTTTTAAAATTTTCCCTTTCCCATAGATCTGACAAGTATACTATTCTTGTTCACTTAATTTACTTACAATTTCCTTGTTTATATCCAAGTCCTTCACTCCATTCTGAATTTATCTTGATGTAGGGTGTGAGATGTTGATCTAAACCTAATCTCTCCCATATTTTTTCCAATTTTAAAAAAAGTTTTTTCAAAGAGTGGATTTTTGTCCCCAAAGTTGGGCTCTTTGGGTTTATCATACCCTGTCTTGCTGATGTCACTTACCCAAAGTCTATTCCACTGATCCTCCCTTTTTTCTCTTAGCCAGTACCATATTGTTTTGATGACTACTGCTTTATAGTACAGCATAATATCTCGTACTGCTAGACCCTCTTCCTTCACATTTTTTTCATTATTTCCCTTGATACTCTTGATCTTTTGTTATTCCAGATGAACTTTGTTTCAAAAAAAGTTTTTCCTAATTCAGCAAAACAGTTTTTTGGTAATTTGATAGGTATGGCACTAAATTTTTGGGTAGAATGGTCATTTTTGTTATGATAGCTTGTCCTAGCCAGGAGCAATCAATGTTTTTCCAGTTGTTTAGATCTAGTTTTAGTTGTTTGGAAAGTGTTTTATAGTTGTTTTCGTGTAATTCCTGTGCGTGTTTTGTAGATAATTCCTAAATATTTTATATTGTCTAGGGTGATTTTAAATGGTGTTTCTCTTTCTACCTCTTGCTGTTGTGATGTGTTGGAAATATATAGAAATGCTAATGATTTATGTGCATTTATTTTGTATCCTGCAACTTTGCTAAAGTTATTGATTATTTCTACAAGCTTCATAATTGATTCCTAGGATTTTTTATGTAGACCATCATATCATCTACAAAGACTGATAGCTTAGTCTCCTCATTGCCTATTTTGATAGCTTCAATTTCTTTTTCTTCTCTAATTGCTATTGCTAGTGTTTGTAGTACAATGTTAAATAATAGAAGAGATAATGGGCATCCTTGTTTCACTCCTGATCTTATTGGAAAGGCTTCTAATTTATCACCATGGCTTGTTGATGGTTTTAGGTATATACTGTTTATTATTTTTAGGAAAGGTCCTTCTACTCCTATACTTTCCAGGGTTTTCAATAGGAATGGGTGCTGTATGTTGTCAAAGGCTTTTTTAGCATCTATTGAGATAATCATGTGATTTTTTTGTTAGATTGTTGATATGGTCAGTTATGTGGATGGTTTTCCTAATGTTGAACCAACCTTGCATTCCTGGTATAAATCCCACCTGATCATGTTGGATGATCCTCTTGATCACTTGCTGGAGTCTCCTTACTAATATTCTATTTAAAATTTTTCCATCCATGTTCATTAGGGAGATTGGTCTATAGTTTTCTCTCTCTGTTTTTGATCTACCTGGCTTAGGAATCAGTACCATATTTGTGTCATGAAATGAATTTGGGAGGACTCCTTCTTTGCTTATCATATCAAATAAATTGTATAGCATTGGGATTAGTTGCTCTTTGAATGTCTGATAGAATTCACTTGTGAATCCATCAGGCCCTGGTGATTTTTTCTTAGGGAGTTCTTTGATGGCTTGTTCAATTTCTTTTTCTAATATAGGATTATTTAGGTATTCTATTTCTTCTATTGCTAATCTAGGCAATTTGTATTTTTGTAAATATTCATCCATATCTCCTAGATTGCTATATTTATTGTCATATAATTGGGAAAATAATTTTTAATGATTGCCTTAATTTCCCCTTCATTAGAGGTGAGGTCTCCCTTTTAATCTTTGATACTGTCAATTTGGTTTTCTTCTTTCCTTTTTTTTATTAGATTGACCAGTACTTTGTCTATTTCATCTATTTTTTCAAAATACCAGCTTCTAGTCTTATTTATTAATTCAATAGTTCTCTTACTTTCAATTTTATTAATTTCTCCCTTGATTTTTAGTATTTCTAATTTAGTTTTCATCTGGGGATTTTTAATTTGCTCACTTTCAAGTTTTTTTAAATTGTATGCCCAATTCACTAATCTCTGCCTCCCTAATTTGTTAATATATGCACTCAAGTATATAAATTTCCCCCTGAGTATTGCCTTGGCTACCCACAGATTTTGGTAGGATGTCTCATCATTGTCATTCTCTTCAATGAAATTGTTGAATGTTTCTATTATTTCTTCTTTGACTAGCTGGTTTTGGAGAATCATATTTAATTTCCAATTAGTTTTTGATTTTCCTGTCCAGGTGCCCTTACTAATTATTATTTTTATTGCATTATGATCTGAGAAGTTTACATTTATTATTTCTGCTCTTTTGCATTTGTTTGCAATGTTTCTATGCCCTGTTACATGGTCAATCTTTGTGAATGTACCATGTGCAGCTGAAAAGAAGGTGTATTCCTTTTCGTTCCTATTTATTTTTCTCCACATAGCTATTACATCTAATTTTTCTAGTACTTCATTCATCTCTCTTACCTCTTTCTTATTTTTATTTTTTGGTTTGATTAATCTATATCTAAAAGAGGAATATTTAGATCCCCCACTAGTATGGTTTTACTATCTATTTCCTTCTTGAGATCTGTCAGTTTCTCCTTTATGAATTTGGATGCTATGCCATTTGGTTCATACATATTCAGTAATGTTATTTCCTAATTGTCTATACTGCCTTTAATCAGGATGTAATGACCTTCCCAGTCTTTTTTAATCATATCTATTTTTACTTTGGCTTTGTCAGAAATCATAATTGCCACTCCTGCCTTCTTTTTCTCATTTGAGGCCCAAAGGATTTTGCTCGAGCCCTTTACCTTAAACCTACACAGGTCCACCTGCCTCATATGAGTTTCTTGTAGACAACATATGGTAGGATTTTGGTTTCTAATCCACTTTGCTATTTGCTTCCTTTTTATGGGCTAGTTCATCCCATTCACATTCAGAGTTCTAATTATCAGTTGTGTATTCACTGACATTTTGGTATCCTTTCCTACTTCTACCCTTTCTTCTTACACTAACCCTTGTCCTGTCCCTTGATTTACTTCCCTTTCTACCCCCTCCCTTATTATTCCCCTATTTTTATTTTTAAGGCCTAATGAATTCCCTCCCCCTTCTTCTCCCCTCCCTTTTTTGACCTTCCCACTCCTCTGCTCCCCTTGGTTTATCCCTTCTGACTTTCTCAGTAGGGTTAGATAGAGTTTTGTATCCCAATGGATAAAGCTGCTCTTTGCTCTCAGGGTTAATAACACTGAGAGTAAGGTTTAAATATTACCTCTTAATGGTCTCTTCCTCTCCTTCTAATAATAGTATTCATCCCTTTCCCTTCCAATAACCTCTTTGTGTGTAATTGAATATCCTGATTTTCTTATTGATTCAAGTTTCTCTTGGTTTCCTCTACTATTCACCCCCCTCTTTCCTACCCCCATATCATCTTAGACCATTTAGTATTCCAACTTCTCCCTATGAGTAATTCTTCTAATTACTATAATAGTGAATACTATTCTAGTGAATAGAGTTCCTTAGAGAGAATTGGACATAACATTTCTCCACATAGAATACCAATAATTAGATCATATTGAAGCCCTCAAAGAGGCAAATTTATAAAAACCATGAGTTTTCTTACTTTCTCCTCTGTTTCTTATTTACCTTTTCATGTTTCTCTTGATTTTTGTTGTTGGATATCTAACTTTCCATTTAGTCCTGGTCTTTTCTGTGCAAATACTTGGAAATCTTCTATCTTGTTGAATGCCCAAACTTTCCCCTGGAAGTATATAGTCGATTTTGATGGGTAGGTGATCCTTGGTTGTAGACCCAGTTCTCTTGCCTTTCTGAATATCATATTCCAAGCCTTGCGGACTTTTAAAGTGGATGCTGCCACATCCTGTGTGATCCTGATTGGTGCTCCTTGATATCTAAATTGTCCCTTTCTGGCTTCTTTTACAATTTTTTCTTTTACTTGGAAGCTCTTCAATTTGACTATTATATTCCTGGGGGTTGTCTTTTCTGGGTCTAATGTAGAGGGTGATCTATGGATCCTTTCAATGTCTATATTGCCCTCTTCTTGTAGAACCTCAGGGCAATTTTGCTGAATAATTTCTTTTAGTATGGAGTCCAAATTTCTATTAATTTCTGCTTTTTCAGGTAGATCAATGATTCTCAGATTGTCTCTTCTAGACCTGTTTCCTTGTTTTGTCACTTTCTCATTGAGATGTTTCATGTTTCCTTCTATTTTATCAGTCTTATGACTGTTTTATTTGCTCTTGCTGTCTTGAGAGATCATTAGCTTCTAATTGCTCAATTCTAGGCTTTAGGGACTGGTTTTGGCTATAATCTTTTTTTTTTATTATTTTTATTTTTTTTTTATTTTAAACCCTTAACTTCTGTGTATTGATTTATAGGTGGAAGAGTGGTAAGGGTAGGCAATGGGGGTCAAGTGACTTGTCCAGGTTCACACAGCTGGGAAGTGTCTGAGGCCGGATTTGAACCTAGGACCTCCCGTCTCTAGGCCTGGCTCTCAATCCACTGAACTGCCCAGGTGCGCCTTTGGCTATAATCTTTTGGTTTTCTTTTTCAATCTGGTCATTTCTGGTCTTCAATTGACTTGCCTCACTTTCTAATTGTGAAATTCTTCCTTTTGAACTGTTATTTTCTTGCTAGATTTTGATTTCCAATTTGCTTACCATTTTGTTTGTTTTTGAGGCATCTTTCTCCAATTGGGAGTTTCTGTCTTCTAACCTGTTAATTTCCTTTTGAGCTATTTCCCACTTCTCTCGGCAAATCTCTTCCATCTTTCTCATCATATCAGATTTGAACTCTTCAATAATTTGTGGCCAGTTTTCACTATTTTGGGAAGTTTTGGATTTGATTACTTGTTTGTTCTCCTCTGCTTTTTGCTCTGTTGTTTGGATTTTATCTGTGTAAAAGTTGTTGGGTGTTACATGTTTCTTCTTGATGATCTTTCTTTTTTGGGATTCTTGTCTCTGGCTTGCCATTGTTAGCCCTGTGCCCTCTCAGGTTTATCCTCACACTCAGGGTCTGTCTGCGCTCTTTAGGCTCCTGAGGTCTCAGGTCTAGTTGTATTCAGGGTCAAGCCTCCTGGTGGTCCCCTTGCTTGTTCCTCTGTCTGATGCTCCTTTAACAGTCTCAGGGAGCTGCTTCCATAGTCGTGCACCCTTCTGCACTGGGTCCCCACTCAAGGTCCACACATGCTCTCAGAATCAGTGTCTGTGCTTGCATCTGTGCCTGCACTCATGTGTGTGCTCAAGATCTGTGTTCAAAGTTCAGTTCTATAGCCTTTTGGGGTCTTAAGTCTTGCTGTTCTCAGGAACAGGCCCTCGTGACCCCATGTGGCTGCCAATGACTTAATCCATGCCCCAAACTTGCTCTAATTCTTGTGCTCTGGCTTTGGCACTGTAGGTAGTATGGGGTGGGGAAGGGTTTGCTCAGCTTGCGTTTTAAGGAGAGCTGTTTCACCCCTTTATATCATGGAAATGCCTGATTAAACGTACCTCCAATGCTGTGCCCTGTTGTGGGGTCCTTTCACTCCTCTGGATTAGTTTTTATGTCTTCTTGAGGGTTCCTATATGTTTTGGTTAGGAGAGATTAAGCAGCTGCTTTTTACTCTGACACCGTCTTAAATAGGAAGTTGATAAGTCTCCCCTCCATTTTTTTTACCTCCCTAATCCCCTGCTATCCTTGGTTTATCCCTTCTGACTTTCTCAGTAGGGTTAGATAGAATTCTATATCCCAATGGATACAGCTATTCTTCCCTCTCAGGGTTAATTCTGCTGAGATTAAGGTTTAATATTACCTCTTAATGTTCACTTACTCTCCTTCTTATAATAGTATTCATCCCCTCCCCTTCCCATTCTCTCTTTGTGTGGTATAGAATATCCAATTTTTCTTATTCATTCAAGTTTCTCTTGGTGCCATCTACTATTCACTCCCCTTCCCCCCCCATATATCATCTTAGACAATTTAGTACTCCAACCTCTCCCTATGAATAATTCTTCTAATTACTATAATAGTGAATACAGTTTTGAAAATTACATATAACATTTCTCCATATAAGAATACAAATAATTTGATCTTATTGAAGCCCTTGAAGAAGGCAATTTAAAGATTAGAGTTTTATTTCTTTCCTCTCTCTTTCTTATTTAGCTTTTCATGTTTCTCTTGGTCTTTGTGGTTGGATATCAAACTTTCCATTTAGTCCTGGTCTTTTCTGTGCAAATACTTGGAAATCTTCTATCTTGTTGAATGCCCATACTTTCCCCTGGAATTATGTAGTCAGTTTTTGATGGGTAGTGATCCTTGGTTGTAGACCCAGTTCTCTTACCTTTCTGAATATCATATTCCAAGCTTTGCGGACTTTTAAAGTGGAGGCTGCCAGATCCTCTGATCCTGATTGGTGCTCCTTGATGTCTGAATCATCTCTTTCTGGCTTGTCAAATTTTTTCTTTTACCTGGAAGCTCTTGAATTTGGTAGTTTTATTCCTGGGTGTTGTCTTTTGAGGGTTTAGTGTAGAGGGTGATCTATACATCCTTCATTATCTATTTTGCCCTCTTGTTGAAGAACATCAGGGCAGTTTTCTTGGATAATTTCTCATAATATTGATTCCAAATTTCTATTAATTTCTGCATTTTCAGGAAGATCAATGATTCTCAATTTGTCTCTTCTATACCTGTTTTCTTGATGTGTCATTTTCTCAGTGAGATATTTCATGTTTCCTTCTATTTTATCAGTTTTTTGACTTTGCTTTATTCTTGCTGTCTTGAGAGATCATTGGTTTCTACTTGCCCATTTCTGGTCTTTAGACACTGGTTTTCTGCTATAATCTTTTGATTTCCCTTTTTGATTTGTTCTATTCTGTTTTTCAGGGTTTCCTGCTGTTTAATTATCATTTCGTTTGATTTTTAAGCATCTTTCTCCAATTGGGAGGTTCTGTCTTTTAAACTGTTAATTTCCTTTTGAAGTATTTCAAGTTTTCTTGCCAAATCTCTTCCATTTTTCTCATGATCTCAGAATTGAACTCTTCAAGAGCTTGTGACCAATTTTCATTTTTTGGGGAAGGTTTGCATGTGATTACTTGTTTATTCTCCTCTGCTGTTTGTTTTGTTGTCTGGATTTTTTCTGTGTAAAAGTTATTGATTGTTAAAGATTTCTTCTTGATCTTTCTCTTTAGAGGTTCTTGTGCCTGGCTTGCTATTATTATTATGATGTTTTTCTTTTTCAGTCAAAAGTCTGGGTGAAACAGACAGGGTCTCTGCCTATTGAACTGTGGAGCAGTTTTTGCCTGAGTCACAGAGCTGGGTGGCCCTCTCAGCTTTATTCTCACATCTACAGTTTGTCTATGCTCTTCAGTCTCCTAGTGTCTCAAGTCTAGCTCTTCTCAGGGTCAAGCCTCCTGGTTGTCCCCTTGCTTGCTCCTCTGCCCAAGGCCCCTTTAACAGTCCCAGGGAGCTGCTTCCACAGTCATGCACCCCTCCACACTGGGTTCCCACCTGAGGTCTGTGCCTGTGCTCAAGGCCTATGTTCAAAGTCCAGTTCTTTAGCCTCTTGGGGTCTTAAGTTTTGCTGCTCTTAGGAGCAGGCCCTGGTCATCCCAGGTAGCTGCCAAGAACTTAATGAATGCCCCAAACTTGCTCTAACTTTTGTGTGCTGGCTTTGTCACTTTAGGTGGTGTCTGTGGGGTGGTGGAGGTTGCTCAGCTCGTGTTTAAGTGAGAACTATTTAACCCCCTTATAGCATGGAAATGTCCCAATCCCATGTATCTTCAATGCTGTGCCCTGTTGTGGGGTCCTTTCTTCATCTGGATTTGATTTTTATGTCCTCTTGAGGAGTCTTATATGTGTGGGTTAGGAGAGGTTAAGCATGCTGCTTCTTCTCTGCCACCATCTTAACCCAGAAGCTTTCCCCTTATTCTCAATGAGCACAGATAGGTACCTACTCTTGTTAAGCATCTATTTTATATCCCAGATATCTGATTATCCTTCAAACTGAACAGTTCACCCATTTTTGACTTTGAGGCATAGGACACAACCACATGTCCCATCTCAGTTTCGGGGACCCAGTAACATGTCATCACCATCCTATCTGTAGTCACATAGACCCTGTTGTTGAAAGGGTGCAAAAAGCCCAGAACACATCTCCTCCAAGAGGCATCATTCCACATGCTCTGCCTCCCTTAGCCATCCAATTTGACTCAACTATTCGACTTACATTCAAATTAATAAATCTATTTTAAACTAGCTATTGGAGTCTGTCCTTCTTGACAAGGGCAACCTGTCCAGATCCAGGGTTTTACCTTAAAATTCTCCCACAACACTAGGTTCAAATTTGACCTCAGACACTTTCTAGCTGTGTGAACTTAGACAAGCTACTTACCCCCATTGCTTAGCCCTTACTACTCTTCTGCCTTAGAACCAATACATAGTATTCATTCTAGGGTGGAAGACAAGGGTTTAAAAGATATAGAAATAGTTTTGGGGTGAGGTCTAAATAAAACTACAAAATCAGAATTAATTATATATTTTTAAATCTTTACCTCTGTATTAGTATCACTTGTAAGACAGGAGAAAGACAAGGTCTGTACAATCAGGTTAAGTGATTTGCCCAGGGTCTCATAGCTAGGAATTACATGAGATCAGATTTGCACCTGGTCCTCCCAACTCCAGGGTTGATGCTCCATATACTGAGATACTTAGGTGAGTTTTAAATTTATTTTACAAATATAAATTTCATCATTAAAATAATGATGGTGATAACATATAGTTTATGCCTCTTTCTGATATGTATTTTTCTATGTACATGTAGAGTTCATTGTCTGCTCTTAAAATGAAAAAACAAAAACAAAATCATTATGGAGTCAGTCAAAAAACAATTATTAAGCACTTACCATGTGTCAGGCACTATGCTAAATGCTGAGGATTTTCAATTTGAAAACAGAACCACCAAAGCAGTTACAAAAGAACACATTTATTCAGGACAAGGAATATAATGCTCTAATGGCCACCACACAGTGTCAGAGTCACAGAACACCACAGAGAGCCATCCTGCTCTGAGACTCTGGGAATGATGTCTCTGAGAAAATACACCAAAAAATGGGAATTTCTGTCAAACTAAAGAATGTGGGGTTTAATTTATACCAAATGGACTATAGCCAAAGAGAAAAAACTGACTGATTACATAGGGGCTCAGGAAAGAAGTAGTAGCCCAAGGCTAGGGTATCTGGGGGAGGCCTAAACACTGTAAGAGAAACTAAGAAGACAAAAGGGTACTTTTAGGATTGACTACATCCCCCGCTCCTATCCTGGGTGTTCATGGTCTGTAGTTCAGTTTGGGACAAGGATCAGTCTTGGAGTTTCATAAAATAAGGTTGTCAGGATACAAAAAGGAGCAAAAGACAGTCACTGCTTTTAAGAAGTTTACATTGTAATGGAAAACCCATAAAAGGGAGCTGAAAAGGAAGATGGGTAGGAAGGATGGAATCTTGGATGAAAGGTAAGATGGAAATATTGAGAGAAGTTCAGAGTGCATATCACAAATACATATATTAAGAAATAAAACTTAAAGGAGCCTTAGAGAATATTTTTTCCATACACTGTACTGTAGAGATGATGGATGACCTTTAGACCCAATTTTCTCATTTCTTAATTTGCAGCACTCATTTTAGACTTCTTTGGCTTTTCTGGCTTATTTTTAACTTTAATTTTTTAAAAATTTTCATTATGGTCCCAGTGAACTTGTTTTTGGGAAAACTCATCATCTTGCAAAATTCATTGAACCTCATTACTCAATCCTCTTCTGTACCCTCTGCCTCTTCAATTGGAGGGGGAATTCATGAACCTCCATGGAGCCATAAACCTCCATTTAAGCATGAGGGAACAAGAGAAGCATCTTCTCATATGTCATCTCATCTTAGTAAGATATTAACATATTATTCTCAAATATTTTTGGTTAACAATATTAGATCAATATTCCTGAAACTCCAAGTAGAGGTTAAGTTTGAATCATTAGCTTATTATTGGAAACAGCTTTACTTTCCCTTTCCTTTCTCCTTCCCCCTCCTAGTTTCACACATAAACCTTTAATTAGAACTCTTTTTTTAACCCCTTACCTTCTGTCTTAGAATCAATACTGTGTATTAGTTCCAAGGCAGAAGAGTGGTAAGGGCTTAACAGTGGGGGTTAAATGTCTTGCCCAGGATCACATAGCTAGGAAGCTGTCTGAAGTCAGATTTGACCCTAGGACCTACCATCTCTAGGTATGGATTTCAATCCAGAGCCACCCAGCTACCCCCAAATTAGTATTCTTTTGCATAGATGAAGGGCATTGTATTAGTTTTCTATGAATTGGAAGTTTATTTGTATGTCTTTGGGCCTCACCATGTCCCCATCCTTTGTGAGATAAGCAATAAAGCTCCATATGTCTGCATCTTATCCTGGCCTCTCTGATTATTTGAGTGATTTAAGGGGGTACATCATGCTATATCAAGATACCCCCCAAATTCCCACGCCAGACATTTCTGGATGTACTCATTTTGAATTTCTTTACCATCTGCACCATACCCCTATACTAAAGACCTTTTCTTCTCCCTCATCCATTTTCAGTTTTCCTTTATGTTCTGGTTTCCCTTTGTAGATTATAAACTCCTTTAGGGCAGAAACTACCTTGCATTTTGAATTCACAACTCTGGTTTTGCATTTGTATCCCTTAGCACAATTCCTGTTGGACCAGAATAGATGCCTTGTTGTTGTTCAGTTGTTTTAGTCCTATGTAACTCTTCTTGACTTCATTTGGAATTTTCTTGGCAAAGATAATAGTATGGCTTACCATTTCTTTCTCCAGTTCATTTTACAGATGAGGAAACTGAGGTTAAGTGACTTGCCCAGGGTCACACATCTACTAAGAGCCTGAGGGAAGATCTGAGCTCTGGAAGATGAGTCCAGTCCTGACTCCAGACCCCACACTCTATCTACTGTGGCACCTAGCTGCCTTAATAGATACTTTTCCCCCTTAAAAAAACAAAACCCTTACTTTTGATAACTTAGAAAATAACACAAAACTATTAAGTAGTCAGAAAAACCCACTCTTTAATCAGGACAAAGGGATAGGTTCATTATTCTGGGCACCATACAGAGTCATGAGCTAAATACCACACAGAGCCAAAGGCTCTGGGAACTGTATTCCTGGGAGAAAGTACTATGCTAAGTACCAACTATGAAGGGAAACTGAAACTGAGAGTCTCTTCTATTCTTTTGGGAAGAGACTACTCACAAAATGTGTGTAAACCTCCTAATATTCAGCAGCTATGGTATTAGGGAATGGTCATCTGTAACAAATCAAATGCAAAGGTCAAACTGGGCTTCTGGAGAAGAAACTTTCATCCAATAGAGAAGCCTCCAAAATCAAAAGGTGCTTAACATTCATACCAAAATAGGGGTACTTGGCACTGGGATTTCTCAAAGGTAAGGGCAAACTGAGTCATCCAAAAATCGCACTGACACTTTCCATTTTAGTAATAACTCCAAAACAAAGGGGCAAGGACTAGGCAAATGGGGGGTTCCATAGGTAGGCCAGAATAAAACCCAGGTCCTTCTGACTCCAGGCTTGATACTTTATTATGCCACTTAGCTGCACCACCCCCTCCATGGATGCTTAGCAAATATTTATTGATTGGTGACCAAAGGAGTTAAACAACTTGCCCCACACCCATACCTTGTAACTAAAGGATAGAGTAGGAGTTTGAATCTTGGTCTTCTGGCTCTAAAGATAATACTCTTTCCATGGCCTATTGTTGATGCTGTTCTCTTAATTTTGCTTCCTTTCCCCTTTATACTCGTTTTTCTTAAATCATTTGGTCCTTTTAATTGGTCACTTTAAGGTGAGCCAGCAGAGGGGTATGCACAGATAAGAAAAAAAGAAATTGACAGTATAGTTTTATCAGAGTTGGCTTCAGAGGTCTTTCTATGTAATGACTTTGCTTCGTGGAAAAGCTTTCTCTCTTTCTTTAAAGAGCTGGTTTTTATCACAGGTTTGTGCCTTTATTTTCTCTCTGCAGTGAAAGAGACAGGTCACCATCCTCTTAAACATGGCCAAATTACAACAAAAATTAGCTCCTTAGAAATATATTGATGATATTCTGTGAGGTCATGTGTCAGCCTCTCCATGGAGAATTCATGCATTTTTATTTTTAATTCACTAGCTTCATGATTGACCCTGTTTGGGTCTATATCAGGGGTTTCATAAAAATGGGAATTAGAGGTCTTGTGAATTGAGAGCTAAACCATTTGGTTTGGTATTTTATTAATGTTTTGTGCTTTCTTCAGGAATTACTCAGAATAACGTACCCACCTCCACGTAACCCTCCACCCAAGGATTGAAATATTCTTCCCTTTCTTTACTTCATCATAAGGTTTGTCTCCCTGGGGAAGGCAGAGGAGGTGACTTGATGAGTATAAGGTAGGACTTCAGAGGACTTAGGAAACTCCCTGCTTCTCAAAATCTCTCCCTGACCTAAATTAAATTCTGAACAAAGCATTTATTCCCAATAATTCCAACAGGTGAAAGGATTTTGTCTCTCTACAATGAAGGACATTGTAGGAAGATAGTGGAGTAGGGTATGAAGTTTTCTTGCCTTCATAACCACCCAGGACCAGGGAGGAAAGTTTCTGATTTACCTGGCTACTGTCCCACCACCACTGACCCTGGGGCCAGGAACAGAGCAAATTGAAGGAATCAACAAAGCAGCCCCAGAGGGCAGGATTAGCAACCTCACGTAGTTTGCTAAACTAGGGGAACATGAATCCCCACCCCAGAAAATACCCCAGGAACCCCAATCTGTCAAGGGCCCTGGGACCAGCTGTGTCTGCTTTGACCTCAGTTCCAGAGACTGACTGACCCATGGCTTGGAATTGAAGGAGTAGCCACCTCTTGGAGTCATACTAACAACCAAGGGACTTTGGTTAGACCAGAGGAATGGGGATTGGACACCTGTTCTGTTAGGGGCTGTACTGGTAGGAGAGTAGGAATGAGGGAGGACTATGCATTTATAAATGTGTTTGCTGAGGCATTGGGGCTTCATCATCTGTGGTCACTTCTAGGGGAGTAGAGTCCTAACTTACTGCCACAGGGGGAGAAAGACTGGCTTCATTCATTCGCAGTGGCAGAACTACTGAAGGCTTTGTTAATAAGCACCTAAGGTCAATCAAGTACTAGTGCTGGAGAGAGGGACCTAGAGTATATCTGACTCTGGGCTATAAAAACTGCAGTAACTAAATAGGCCTTAGAAAAAAACAAGCACACACTCAAAACCTCCCAGAAATAGTAGATAACATCCATCAACACAATAGAAACCCTGGAACTATAGAAAAACCCCAAAATTAAGTCCATGAGGCTGGCCACTAAGAATAAAAATAAAATAAAAGTAAATAAAAATGAGCAACCAACTATTGATAGCTATTATGGGTGTCAAATTTGCCCCTGCCCCTGAGAACTTACCCTGAGGGAGGTCCCAGAATCACTGGTTTTAGACCAAACAATAGACCTTGAAGTGCTGGGTGACCTCAGTTTGGGTAGGACTAGAGAACATAGTCAAATGTTAAGTATACTTTTTTTGTCTTAGTACCTTTTCCCATTGTATTAAAGTCCTCTCCCAGGTAGCTCAGTCCATGGCTTGACTCTTTCATTTTGTATTCATTGTAGTAGACCACCCCCTGATACCCCAGCTGCTGGCTTCAGCCTCTTTCCCAAGCCTGCTTACAACCTTTCAATGTATGCTTGCTGTACCAAGTTCCCCCAAATGTATATAAGATCCCCAAGTTCTATTATTCTTTGGAGAATCATCTCCTGTGGAGATCCTCCCAGAGATACTGTCCCCGGAGCCCCAACTCTATGTAGTATCTTGGCACCTGGCTCTGTGTAGTGGCAGGCTATTGGACCTATCTCTTTCCTGATTAAAAACTTTTTTGCTGACTATTTTTGTAGTTCTGTATTTTTTCCAAGTTAACATGGGGATAGAAAAGATCTTGGCTCAAACTCAGAGGACAGTGAAGTAAAAGCACCTACTTCAAAAAATAGCAAAGTCATACAATAAATGTCCATAAGTTCAAAAAGAGCTTTTGGAAGAGCTTTAAAAAGACTTCAAAAATCAAATGAGAGACATTGAGTAAGAATCAGGAAAAAAATAAGAGCAATGCAAAAAAATCAAGAAAATTATGGGAGATCACTCAACTGCAAAATGAGATCCAGATATTTATGGAAGAAAATAATATATTAACACCTAGAATTAGGCAAAGGAAAGCTAAACAAGAAATAAAGCAAAATCAAAAGAATGAAGTAATAGAAGAGAATATGAAACACCTTGTCACAGACACAAACACACACAAAAAAACTGTCCTAGAAATTAGATCAAGGAAAGATAATATAAGAATAGTTGGGCCCTTGGAGAGTTATGATAAAAAAAAACAGTTTTGACATCATACTCCAAGAAATTGTCAAAGAAAATTGCCCAGAAATTCTAGAATCTGAGTGTAAAAGAGAAATTGAAAGAACACACTAATGGCCACCTCAGAGACCCAAAGATGAAATTGCACAGGAGCATCATTGCTAAATTCCATAGCCCCCAGTTTATGGAGAAAATTCTATAAGCAACAAGAAAAAAAAACACAATTTAAATATTGTGGTGCTACAGTCAGAATAATAAGACTTAGCAGTCACAACATTAAAAGGACTCAGAATTCAACATTTTTCAGAGTAAATGAACTAGACTTACAACCAAGAATAACATATCTAGAAGAGATGAGCATAATTATAAAAGGAAACAAATAGATATTTAATGAATGAAAGGGGTTTCAATTCTTCCTAGAGAAAATCACCGAATTTAGCAGGAAAATTGGTCTGTGAGAAACATACAAAGGTAATGAAAGGCTAATTATAAGCAACCGCAAAGGTCAAATTATTTGATTCTGGCATAGGAAAATAGCCCCTATGGCCTCTGGGAATGGGATCATTGCCTAGCTATTTTTAAGGGGTGTGTATAGATGGAAGATTTAAAGTGTTCACTTGGAAATAACATAGGATTACTAAAGTAGTCAGAAAAACCAAGGGGAAAAGGGTTTCCTCACCTGCAAAATAGGTATAATAATACCCCATAAGGGGATCTAGGTGGAGCAGTGGATAGAGTACTATGCCTGAGTCAGGATGATCTGAGTTCAAATTTGACCCCAGATACTTTACTAGTTGTTTGACCTTGGGCAGGTTGGTTCACCCTGTTTGCCTTAGTTGTTCATCTCTAAAAATTTGTTAGAGAAGGAAGGAAATGACAAACAACTCTAAATGAGATAAAAAGGAGTAAAACAATGATTGAAATAACTGAACAACAACTGTATATCACAGAATTGTTATGCTAGAGGAAAACATATGTCCATTGTTGAATGTATATGTTGCAGCTATTTATATTCCTATCCTTTTATCTACAAACATAAAACTGTAGGTTTCTTGTGATTAAACTTATGTTATAATGCTTATATCCATACCACCTAGTACATGATAACTATTATTTTCCTTTAAATTATTCTTTTGGATTAGGAACATTATGGTTTTAATGCTTGATTTGGAAGATTCATAGTTCCAAGCCATGTTCCTTGTTCTCTTCAAAATTATCTTGATTATGAAAAATAGAGGGAATCAGGAGAAATTTCTAAAAAATCTATTATCACCTAAGGGGTCACTCAACTCCTATTTAATTATCATTTTATGCAGATTACTTTATAAATCCAGGTTTCTGATACCCAGGAGAACAGAATCTTTGGAAGATCTTGGGAAGGAGGCTACAGAATCTCTAGCATCACAGAGACTTTAGAAAGTGATAGAAAGCTTTGGAGTAGGCTATACAGATTACTGGTATGATAGAAACCCTTCATTCTATGTTGTACAATGGCATTCAGTGGACTGATTATAGAAGGCTTAGAGAAGAGACTTAAGTTTGGTGATTTGATATGGGAAGGTGGAAGGGCTGGAGCAAGAAGGAGCAGAAAGTGAGAGGAAAGGAGACAAACATATGATGAAGTGATCTGGAGCTGAGCCCAAGTAGAACCAGTGATTGTGGAAATCCTATGCTTAGTATGGTGCCCTAGTGCTTAGCACAGTACCTGGTACATAGTAGATACTTAATAAATATTTATTTATTAATTGATGAAGGTAGTTGATAAAGTTGAAATTCAGTTATCAGCTCTTCTCCCAAATTACATTCCTGGGAAAAATTTCCATCTAAAGTTAAAATCTAAATCCTTTACCTTCAGCAATCACTCCTGTCCAACCAGGAGATTAAAAGAAGTGTCTTTGGATTAGCATTTTCTACACTTTATTTAAATGTTTGTCTGAGTTCTTCATTATTTGGTACAAACAATATACAAGTGTGATCAGATCATTCCTCTCCTTAAACATCTTCGGTGATTTCCTATTGCCTCTATGATAGTGATGGCGAACCTTTTAGAGATGTGGCAAGCCCCACATCATCCCACCCCCCAGACCAGGTATAGTGCCTGATATACCCCCCACCCAAGATGGTAGGCTATGCCCCTCCTTCCTTTGAGTGTTGGGTGCACCCTGCCACCACCTTTACCCCACATAGGGGAGGAAGAAAGCACTCCCATTGGGCTGCTGGGTGGAGGGGTGGGTGAAATGAATGCCCTCAGCAAGTGTAGAGAGGGGAAGGGGATAGACCAAGCTCTTTGGTCCCTCCAGCTCTGCTGCCTGAGAGCAGCCGACCTTACCCCCTACTCCCATTGGGCTGCTGGGCAGAGGGGCAGGTGAAGTAAAAAAAATGTCATCAGGGTTCCGGGTTAAGATGGCGGCAGAGTAAGAAGCAGCTCTTAACCTCTCCTGACCGAAACACACAAAACTCCTCAAGGGGACATAAAAACAAGTCCAGACGAACGGAGGAACCCCCACAACAGGGCACAGCGTGGAAGGTACGTGGAATCAAGGCATTCCATGCTATAAAGGGGTGAAACAGCCCTCACGAAATCGCAGGCTGAGCAACCACCCCACCCCCACCCACTCCACACACAACATCTATAGCTCTGAAGCCAGCTAAAAAGAAATAGAGCAAGTTTGGGGCACCCATCGACTCATTGGCAGCTCCAGGGCCTGTTCCTAAGAGCAGCAAGACTTAGGACCCCATTAAATCAAAAAACGCAGGTGAAATCTGAGCACGGGAGCAGGACACAGGGCTCAGAGCGCAGGCTGAGAGCGCAGGCACTGAGGAGGCGTGGGTGGAGGCAGACACAGCCAGGAACTAAAGCCTAAGTGGGGAACCAGTGTGGATGGGTATACGACTGTGGAAGCAGCACCCTGAGACTTGTAAAGGAACCTCCTGCAGAGGATCAAGCAAGGGGGTCCACCAGGGGGATTGACCTTGGAAAAAACCAGAACTCAGACCTCAGGAGCCAATAGATCGCGGACAGATACTGAGCGCAAGGATAAATCTGAGAAGCTGCTGGGGTGACAATGGCTACTCAGTCTCAGGAAATTCAGAAGAGAAAGAATAACAACAAGAAAAAGAAGTCTTTAACACTCGACAGCTTTTACACAGAGAAAATCCAGACAA
>NC_058131.1:257947843-257948640 GCF_016433145.1 Gracilinanus agilis
GGCCGAAAACCGAAAGATTATAGCCGAAAATCAATCCCTAAAGGCTAGAATTGAGCAAGTAGAAACTAATGATCTCTCAAGACAACAAGAACAAATAAAACAAAGCCAAAAGACTGAAAAAATAGAAGGAAACATGAAATATCTCAATGAGAGAGTGACAGACCAAGAAAACCGGTCTAGAAGAGACAATTTGAGAATAATTGGTCTTCCAGAAAAACCAGAAATTAATAGAAACCTGGACTCCATACTAACAGAAACAATTCAGCAAAATTGCCCTGAAGTCCTACAACAAGAGGGCAATATAGACATTGAAAGGATTCATAGAACACCTCTGGTATTCGATCAAGAAAGGAAAACACCAAGAAATATCATTGCAAAATTCAAGAGTTTCCAAGCAAAAGAAAAAATCTTACAAGAAGCCAGAAAGAAACAATTCAAATTTCAAGGAGCACCAATCAGGATCACACAGGATCTGGCAGCCTCAACGCTAAAAGACCGCAAGGCGTGGAATACAATATTCAGAAAGGCAAGAGAGCTGGGCCTGCAACCATGGATCAACTACCCATCAAAATTGACTATATATTTCCAGGGGAAAGTATGGGCATTCAACAAAATTGAAGAATTCCAGGTATTTGCACAGAAAAGACCAGGGCTAAATGGAAAGTTTGATATCCAACCACAAAAATAGAGAGAAACCTGAAAAGGTAAATAAGATACAGAGGGGAAAGAAAGAAAACTTATAATTTTTAAATTTGCCTTTTTAAGGGCCTCAGTGAGATCTAATTATCTGTATTCCT
>NC_058131.1:257953640-257954607 GCF_016433145.1 Gracilinanus agilis
AACATTAGGAAAACCATCCACATAATTGACCATATCAACAGTCTAAGAAACAAAAATCACATGATTATCTCAATAGATGCTGAAAAAGCCTTTGACAAAATACAGCATCCATTCCTATTGAAAACAATGAAAAGTATAGGAATAGAAGGACCTTTCCTAAAAATAATAAACAGTATATACCTAAAACCATCAACAAACATCATCTGCAATGGGGATAAATTAGAAGCCTTCCCAATAAAATCAGGAGTAAAACAAGGATGCCCATTGTCACCTCTATTATTTATCATTGTACTAGAAACACTAGCAGTTGCAATTAGAGAAGAAAAAGAAATTAAAGGTATGAAAATAGGCAAGGAGGAGACTAAGCTATCACTCTTTGCAGATGATATGATGGTCTACTTAAAAAATCCTAGAGAATCAACTAAGAAGCTTGTAGAAATAATCAACAACTTTAGCTAAGTTGCAGGATACAAAATAAATGCACATAAATCATCAGCATTTCTATACATTTCCAACACACTAGAGCAGCAAGAAGTAGAAAGAGAAACACCATTTAAAATCACCCTAGACAATCCAGCCATTCTGGCAGGCAATTTGGAATCATGCTCAAAGGGCTATAAAAGAATGCCTTCCCTTTGATCCAGCCATACCATTGCTGGGTTTGTACCCCAAAGAGATCTTAGATAAACAGACTTGTACGAAAATATTCATAGCTGCGCTTTTTGTGGTGGCAACAAATTGGAAAAGGAGGGTATGTCCTTCAATTGGGGAATGGCTGAACAAATTGTGGTATATGCAGGTGATGGAATACTATTGTGCTAAAAGGAATAATAAACTGGAGAAGTTCCAGATGAACTGGAGAGACCTCCGGGAACTGATGCAGAGCGAAAGGAGCAGAGCCAGAAGAACTCTATACACAGAGACTGATATACTGTGGTAAAATTGAATGTAATGGACCTCTGTACCA
>NC_058131.1:257954617-257978703 GCF_016433145.1 Gracilinanus agilis
ATACTGTGGTAAAATTGAATGTAATGGACCTCTGTACCAGCAGCAATACAATGACCCAGGACAATTCTGAGGGATTTATGGTAAAGAAAGCTACCCACATTCAGAGGAAGGACTGAAGGAGAGGAAACATATAAGAAAAACAACTGCTTGAACACATGGGTCGGGGTGGACATGATTGAGGGTGTGGACTCGAAACTACCACACCAATGCAACTACCAACAATTTGGAAATTGGTCTTGATCAAGGACACATGACAAAACTAGTGGAAATGCTCAACGGCCATGGGTGGGTAGGGTTCGGGGGGGGGGTTGAAGGGGAAAGGTAGAGCATGAATCATGTAACCATGTTAAAAATGAATATTAATAAATGTTAAAAAATGTCATCAGGCATAATGGGGAAGGGGAAGGGAGCAGCTTTGTCTTTCTAGTGCCTTTCTCTGTGGCCATGTGGCCACAGAGAGTACTCTGCTTGCCATCTTTGGTATTCATGCTATAGGTTCACCATCACCAATCTAGGAAATGAACTTCTCCCTGGCATTGAAAATTCTCAAGGTCTAGCTCCTACTAGTTTACCACGTTTATTTAATAATTTTTCTTTTCTGGGCCTTTTTGACTACAATGATTGACTGACAATGGGTGTCTTTCCCCTTCTTTCCCTGTTCCACAATAATCCTGACACTTCAGATATATACCCTTGTTATACTCAGGAAAATGGGTATTTCTAGTTGTGTCATTGTACTCTCTGGCCAAATCTTTACTCTCATCTGTCTCACCTTTTTGTTTTAGTTGCCTAAAAGGAATAAGTAAAACAGCTGTTTCTGTGGATATCAGATTGGTGTATCCAATTACATGAGCACTTAACTTTGGCAAAATAAATATAAATATAAATATAAATAAATATATATATATATATATACATATTTATATAGGTACACAGATATGTATAATAAAAATTATGTACCTGTCAACACTCCGATGCCATCACAAATGAATGGTTAATGCCACTTCTGTTTACCTTGAAAAGGACACAGAGTGAAGAGCAGAACAGATCCTGACATACTTCATAGATCACCATGAATTTATAGCATAGCTTGTTATGTGCCTCAAGAGTCATGTCCAACTGATACTGCTTTTGAAAGAGACAAGAGTGATTTACTTAAAGAACCAACCTTGTTGTGCCAGCTTTTTAGGGCACTTATATTGTTTCTGGATGTCCCAGAAATCAGCTTTATAGAGGTTCACCTGTAAGATAATTAAATTCATATCAGTCATATTGTTGGGGGGAAAGCATGGCAGAGTAGAAAGTGTATGAGATAGTGTAAAAAAACTGAGTTCTAATGCTGACTTTGTGGATTGTACCTATATGACTAAGTAAATTGCTTAAATACTGGCCCCCAGTCTTTTTCTTTTTGATAGTATAGACTATGGGTCTTTTAAAAATAATTTTACTTTCAGTTCTAAATTCTATCTCCCCTTCACCCCTTTCCCCTCCCATTGAAAGGCAAGAATTATAATACATATTATGTGTATGAAGTCATGAAAAACATTTCCATATTAGTCATGCTGTAAAAGAAAAAAAATGTTTCAGTCTGTACTCTGAGTCCATTAGTTATCTATCTGAAAGTATATAACATTTTTCATGAGTCTTTTGGAATTGTGATAGATCCTTGCATTGATTAATTTTCACATTCATTACTGTTGTTGTGTACATTGTTCTCCTGGTTCTGTTCACTTCCCTTTGCCCTATTTTATATAGATATTCCCACTCTGAAACCATCCCCTTCATCGTTTCTAATAGTACAGTAGTATTCAATCATACTGATATATCATATCAGTTTATACATCATTGTTTAGCCATTCTCCAATTGATGGGCTTCCCCTGAATTTCCAATTCTTTGCTATCAAAAAAGAGCTGCCACATATATTTTTGGACACATAGACCCTTTTCCTTTTCCTTTGATTTCTTTGTTGTATAAACCTCATAACTGTACTGCTGGATTAAAAGGTATTCTCAGTTTTAGAGCACTTTGGGGGCAGAGTTCCAATTGGTATTTATTTTCTTATTTGTAAAACAAAGGGATAAGTTTATGTTAAGTACAAATTAAATGTTCTATGATATTATCAAATATAAATCTTTTATTCTTCTCCATTCCCTAACTGGAGAATAAAGAAATGTTTATATTCTTTCATTATAGGAATTTGATTTCACCTTCTCTTTCTTATAATTTAGAAGAATTTGGAAATTCTATTTGTTCTTGTGCAAAGGGGAGACTCATGACTATGATAATGAGTCTCAAAGGCTAGCTAACATATTCTGCCATATTTAAAATGAGCAGAAACTTGTCGATCATAGAATTTTAGAACTGGAAGGTCTTTAGGCAAATTCCTTCATTTTACTTAAGGAAAAGCTAATGCTTTGAGAGCTGGAATTCTATTTTACTATAGTCTTTCAAGGGATGGAGTCAGGACTCACACCAAGGTTTTCTTAAACCTTTGAATTCAGTCCCACTTAAGAACACTATTCACATCCAGAGAAAGAACTGTGGGAGTAGAAACACAGAAGAAAAACATTTCCTTGATCACATGGTTCAATGGGGATATGATTGGAGATGCTGACTCAAAGTGATCACCCTGTTTCAAATATTAATAATATGAAAATATGTCTTGATCATGTTTACATGTAAAACCCAGTGGAATTGCTTGTTGGCTATGAGAGGAGTGAGGGAAGAGAGAGGAGTGAGGGAAGAGTGGAAGGAAATAATGTGAGTCATGCAACCACGGAAAAATATTCAAAACAAATAAATAAATAAATAAATTTTAAAAAAGAGAAAAAATGAATTCAATCCCACTTAACTTCTCTATAGCTATCCATACTATTGACCACTTTCTTCCCCTGAATACTCTCTCCTTCCATGGCTTCTGTGAGTTTGCATTCTCTTGTTATCTGACTATTTCTCAGACTTCTTGGCTGGCACATCATGTCTTTGGCCACTTTTATATGGGAACCTCTCTTACTCGAAATACTCAGAAGTTACCTGTTGCCTATAGAGTTAAATATAAACTCCTTAGCTTGGCATTTAAGGCCCTTCAAAATAAGACATATCTGCCTTTCTAGCAGTAATTAGTTCCTGTCCCCGTTACAAATTCTACAGTCTACCAGCCATTCTCTGAACTTTACCCTACAGTCCCAACCTCAAAGGATTTACAGAAGTCATTTTGCCCCATCTCTGTTGTTCAGAATCTTTACCTCTTTTCAAGGATCAACTCAGGTGCTACAGTCTCTGTGAAGACTTCCATGATACTCATCTTTCCCTCTCCTGTCAGTCATTAGTGTTTAAGGCTTATTTTTGTAAAAGTTTTGACTCCCTTGTAGAATCAACCCATCAGTAAATACTTATTAAGTTGCTCCTGTGCCAGGCACTACACTAGGTACCAGGGATGCAAAGTTACTGCCCTCAGGGAATTTGTTTTCCTTGAGTAGACTGCATGCCTACATAAAAGTAAGGAGAGAGACTATCTTGATTTTGACTTTATATCTCCAGTGCCTAGCACTGTGCCTTGCATATAATGGATCTTTAATAAATTGTTGAATCAGATTTCTGCTAGCCCCTCTGCTGTGAGGCCTTGCTGAGCCCTTCTCAGGCCTGTTCATCCACCTTTGGTATCTGCCTTTCACTTTTCACCTGAGGTTCCAAGAAGCTAAAGCATGTAGAGTGGCCACACATGAGTAAAACCATTTTGGTATATGGGCCAAATCATTCTAAGGGTAACCGATAGGTCTCAAACTTGTTGGGAGGTTAGGGGGTATCTACCTCAAGCACGTGAAGACTCCCTCTACTGGAAGGGGGAAGAAGAACAATTTGTTCTAATGGCCATGAAGAAGTCAGAAGCAGGTGCTATGCAATGCTTAGAGCTTGTTCAGGTATTGAATATGTCAAAGTCATCCACTGCATTCTGAGCTATCACCAGTCATCCTGACTTTTATCTTGCCATTGGATTTGATGACACTGGAAGGGAGAGTGAAGTAGATGAAAGTGTGCAATTCTGCCTCACTTAAACCCAATTCACTTGCAAATCAATTTGTCACCCAGGGATTTCATTGGTCCTTTTCAAAAATGAAGGACAAGCAACAATCACATTGTCTTTAAAAACTGAAATTTTCTCTTACTTACTTCCCTGCCATCCCGAAGTCATACAGCCTATGGTCCATCCCTCTTTCTCCTACTAGAACTCAAATTCTTGCTACTGGGGCCTCGGGCCCTGCTATGTAAGCTTTTGTCTTTTCTTACACAGAATCAGGCTACCATGGTACTTCTTGGCCATACTCAAACTACGCTGAACCATGTATATACCTTCTGCCTCCCAACCTCCCAACTTTATCTTCCCAAAATATATTGTTTATCACTGTTAGAATGTAAGCTCTTTGAGGTCAGTGGTTGTCTTTTGTATTTGTATCCCTAGCACTGACTATAGTGTTTGGCACATACTAGGTGCTTAATAAATGCTCCTTTATTTATTTTCTCCTTAGAGAAAAGCCAGGCAAAGGTTTTTTTCTCTTCCAAATCTCCCTTGTATGAGAAAAACACTCAAAAGTAAGTATATTGATTTATTCTAGGAAAAGTAAAAAGAAGTTTTCTTCTGAATATTATAAAAATTATGTCAAATATAATAAAAATTCTGCCAGTGCATAGAAAGCAAGTGAGAAAGCATATAGCATGGGTTCTTTTATTTGACCAGCTTAGACAATTTAATGCCTAAGTCTCATGGGAAGCAAAGGTCTTTTCTTCATGTTAGCAATTTGTTTTGAACAAAAGAGTTGAGCATGTGACACCTCCCCCCCCCCCCCCGCCTTTTAAAAAAGAAAGGATGTAGTTAGTTGACCAGGGATTCATTTAGGATTAGGGACTAGTTGACTTTTCATTATTACTACCTGTCTGGTGAACATGCTCTTGAATTAGCAATGGTAAATAATCAAAGGGCATTAAAATGTGAGACTGCGCAAAGGATGCTGCATCTATCTTTTTATTGTTCCAGATACTACCTTTGTGGTTCATATTGGAACAAGAGAGCTTCAAGTTACACAAGGGTTCCTGAAAGTCCCAAAGCCAGTCCAATAACATTTGTAATTGGTAGGTGTCTCTCTAAAATGTTTTAACAAAGGATTTTATTTGGAATACAGTCTTATTAAATGCTATTTTTATCACTAATACTGTAATCAAAGAATGGAACCACTGAATAATGTGCAAGCCACTGAAGAGCCCTGGCTTATATAACTAGAAGGAGCTTTTGGAGTCTCTGTGGGCTTGACTATGACCTCTCATGACCACACCACAGAAGACATCAAATAAAGGTGATATATTTCATGCCTAATCTTCATAAATCAGCCCTATTGAGTAAGCCAAGGAAAGGTCCAAATGCCACTTATATGTAATTTTCATCAGTATGGTAAAGTTGACTATACAAAGCAATGAAGAATTATTTGATTAATTCTCTATCTCAGCAGTTCAGGAGGTCAAAGTTTTAGAGTCATCTTAGGGAGAAAATAATATGCTTCTCCATACAAAGAAAATGATCTCTCTCTACTTTTGTCAGGAGACTTAATTGTGCCATTTTCTCCTTGAAGAAATGTATAAACATTTGCACATTGTCAAAAATAATTAGACTAAGCTGGTTCTGTAAACTATAGAATAAAACAGTACATGCCTTTAGAGCTCAAAGGGCCTGTGTTTTCTTCTTGTAAAACCTAGTAAAATTCCTTTGAAAGTAACTCTTAGAATTAATGGTGCTTTGGGGGGAAAATATACAATTGAGATAACAGAGGCAGTGGAATGGGAAAGTCAGTAAGACTTTCTGCATCCAGAGTGAATTGGAATTGCAGTCTCCAATAATAATAATGCCTTATGTTGATAAAACACCTTTTCTTGTGCAATCTAATTCCTTGAATTACTTTTGAGCATGTAGTTTGTAATGCTACTATTGATGATCATGTACTTAGGCTAACACACTCAAAGTAACTATTCTGTAAAGGGAGGGGGAAAATCATTCATGAAGAGGATTCTACTTTTCCATCTTTGGAAGCTTTTCCTGAGGACCAAAGTATTATCTGAATATTTCATGTCAAAAGTTGGACTTTCTTTTTATTTGAATTAGCTCTACAATGAAATTGGTTACATCTCTGTATGCTCAAACAAGTTATTTCTACCTTATCTGAGGTCTAGTCTACAGTTTAGTAATTAGGTAGCCCTCCCAACCCTATTTAAAAACAAAATAATGATTTGCTTTCATTCACTAAAGCCCTTCTCTGACTTTATCCTGTGAGTGTGAAGGTGCCTTGGTGCCCTTGAAGACTGTACCCATGTAGTATAAACTCAAACTAGTTCTATCTACTAATCTGGAAATTCTTGGTTTAAGGGCCTAGGATGTACAATATTTGTCCTCTGTGTTTCACATTTTAATTCTCTTACATTTTGGGAGAAGCTCCTCATCCAGCGTTTGGCCAAGAGGGGATATAATTTGATTTAACACTGGAGGAGATAGTGTACCATGACCAATGAACTCATATTTCTTTTGTAAGAAATGTTTCATTCACTGACCCACCAAACAGAATCTTATTTTATCCTCTCCTAACTTTCCCAGCAACCCAGCTTCCAACTCCTCTGTCCTCTGTTTAATTTAGTCCTTATTTATATCCTTGTTGTTTTCCTAATTAGAAAGCCAAACTTTTGTAGCTGAATTCTAATATTTGCTATATCCCTAACTCATATTTGACTAGGTCAAACTATGCAAATAATTCTATGACTATATATGATTATAAAGCATCCCAAATTTTAGATATCTAAATAGACTGTTTGAATATTGCCTTCAAAACACACACACACACACACACACACACACACACACACACACAACTCCTGGTGCAGAAACCTTTAATAGATGGAAATTAGAAATTCATCTCTAACTTATCATCTTAGAAAATTGCCTGGGACATTGAAAAGTTAAGTGATTTGCTTTTGTCTAGGGACAGTTGAAGAATGAAAAGAACCCTGAACCTTAGGAGATTCTAGGTTTTAGTCCTGATTTTGCCATTAACTATTCTGGGCAAGTGAAGCATATGGGGTCAGCAACATTAATTATATATCTCTCTTATCACCTAGCCTTGAACTGAGTAGTATTTCATATACTTAATGAATTAATGTGAGAATTGGCCTAAGTTTCCCTAAATCTAAATGAGGGGCTGAATCTATACAATGTCTAGTCTACTTATAGCTCTCAGGTTCTCTTCCAAGATGTTGGATTGTTCTTTTGTTGTGCAAATGATATTGTATTTTGTGAGATATATATATATATATATAAATGACCTGATATATATCAGGTCATTCTCAACAGTAGAGTAGCTTCAATTCTATGGTTTTTATTTTCAATATTGATAGATAAAAAAAATCACTTAAAGTGATATAAGAATGCACAGTCAGAATTAATAGGAAGCTGCCTCATTCGTCTCTTAGCAACTACCTGCATTATGGTAAATTTCTAGCCAAAAAAATCCACATTGAATTAAATTGTTTGATTTTTTTTTGGATATTAAGAGCAAGTTGATCTTAGTGAATTAAAAATATTTCTTAACTTCCTGTATTCAGTTCTTAAGCAATATAATTCTTTTACTTGAAAAGCAAAATACACACTTAAATGGAGCCATAGAGACTCCATTTTGAGCTGATCCTGTGTCCTTCGCCCAGACTATAAAATCTTGGCATTGTAACTTGCCTGGAATGTCAGATAATGTAGTTCATCATTGTGATATCACATTCATGAAGACTAAAAGAAACAAAGTGACTGAAATCATAGCTTCTATATGATGTAGCTCAGTACATTTATTAGGCAAATATGACAATAACAAATTTCTGATTTTTTAAAGGGAAAAAAGTATTGTTTAGTAGTAACATATATGTTATATGCTATTTGGTGCAAAAAGAAAGACCCCAGGCCTGAGGAGTGGGGAGTCCTCAGTACCAGAGGCATAAATTACTTTGTGCCAATCACTAGGTCAATGATGGTGAACCTATGGCACAGGTGCCAAAGATAGCAGAACTGGAAGGGAGAGTAGTGCTCAGGCCACTCCCTTCTCCCTCTCTACACTTGCTGAGGATGCACTCCAACTGCCCCTCCACTGAGCAACCCAATGGGAGTACTTTCTACCTCCCCTATGAAGGGTAAGGATAGTATCTGGCACTTGTTGGGGGTGGGGCTGTACTCTGTCTCTAAAAGGTTCTCTATCACTGCACTAGGTGATTAGGTGACCTCATGCAAACTTTACCTCTCTCAGGCTTTAATGTTTACTCGGATAGAGGCAACATAGTGTGCTGACAAAACTGGCCATCAAAGAAAAGTTGTCTTTAGAATCTGAGGGTTTATGTTCAAATCCTGGTTCTGCTATGTATAAGATGTATCACTTAGGCTCATTTACAAAGGACTTCATTGTAAAAAAAAAAGGAGTTGGACAAGATAATCTTTTTTTCCTATTTATTTATTTGTTTTATTTTGAATATTTTCCCAAAGTTACATGCTTCATGTTTTTTACCTCTCCTCCAAACTCCCCCACCCCACCCAAGGCTAATGCACAATTCCACTGGGTTTTATATGTATCATTGATTAAGACCTAATTCTATATTATTGATAGTTGGGCTAGAGTTATCGTTTAGTGTCTACATCCCCAGTAATGTCCCCATCAGCCTATATGTTCAAGTAGTTGTTTTTCCTCTGTGTTGCTCCTTCCACTGTTCTTCCCCTGAATGTGGATAGTTTTCTTTCTCATAAGTCCCCCAGCCTTGCTCTGGATTCTTACATTGCTGCTAGTAGAGAAATACATTATGTTTGATTGTACCACAGTGTATCAGTATATGTATACAACATTCTCCTGGATCTACATCTTTCACTCTGCATCAATTCCTGGAGGTCATTCCAGTTCACATGCAATCCCTCCATTTCATTATTACTTTGAGCACAATAGTATTCATCACCAACAGATACCACAATTTGTTCTGCCATTCCCCAATCAAAGGATATCCCCTCATTTTCCAATATTTTGCCACCACAAAGAGTGCAGCTATAAATATTTTTGTACAAGTCTTTTTCCTTATTATCTCTTTAGAGTATAAACCAAGCAGTGGTATGACTGGATCAAAAGGCAGATATTCTTTTAAAACCCTTTGGGCATAGTTCCAAATTGCCATCCAGAATGGTTGGATCAATTCACAACTCCACCAGCAATGCATTAATATCCCAATTTTGCCCCATCTCCTCCAACATTCACCACTTTCCTTTGCTGGTCATTTTAGCTAATCTACTACTTGTGAGGTGGTACCTCAGAGTTGTTTTGATTTGTATTTCTCTAATTATAAGAGATTTAGAACACTTTTTCATGTGTTTGTTGATAATTTTGATTTATTTCTCTGAAAATTGCCTATTCATGTCCCTTGCCTATTTATCAATTGAGGAATGGCTTGATTTTTTGGAACAAGCCATCGAAGAACTCCCTAACAAAAAATCCCCTTGAGCAGATGGATTCACAAGTGAATTCTATCAAACTTTCAAAGAACAACTAATCCCAATACTATACAAACTATTTGACATAATAAGCAAAGAAGGAGTTCTACCAAACTCCTTTTATGACACAAATATTATACCGATCCCAAAGCCAGGTAGAACAAAAACAGAGAATGAAAACTACAGACCAATCTCATTAATGAACATAGATGCAAAAATCTTAAACAGAATACTAGTAAAAAGACTCCAGCAAGTGATCATGAGGGTTATTCATTATGATCAGGTGGGATTTATAGCAGGAATGCAAGGATGGTTCAACATTAGGAAAACCATCCACATAATTGACCATATCAACAATCTAACAAACAAAAATCATATGATCATCTCAATAGATTCTAAAAAAGCCTTTGACAAAATACAGCACCCATTCCTATTGAAAACCCTGGAAAGTATAGGAATAGAAGGACCTTTCTTAAAAATAATAAACTGTATATACTTAAAACCATCAACAAGCATCATATGCAATGGGGATAAAGTAGAAGCCTTTCCAATAAGATCAGGAGTGAAACAAGGATGCCCATTGTCACCTCTATTATTTAACATTGTACTAGAAACACTAACAGTAGCAATTAGAGAAGAAAAAGAAACTGAAGATATTAAAATGGGCAACGAGGAGACCAAACTATCACTCTGCAGATGATATGATGGTCTACTTAAAAAATCGTAGAGAATCAATTAAAAAGCTAGTGGAAATAATCAACATCTTTAGCAAAGTTACAGGATACAAAATTAATGGACAAGATAATCTTGAAGCTATCTTCTGCCTCAAAATTGATGATTCTATTTCAAAATAGTAAGTTGGATTAAACTGCATTCTGTTATGATTAAAAATGATGAGGGCCGAGATCAAAAGGGAGAATAGTATTTTAATAAAAGCCATGCTGATAGAGATAAACTGACCATGAGCCTATAAGAAAAACCTATTCCAACCTCACCTCAACCATTTACCTTCCTCTCTCCTTGAGTTCAGATAACTAAAGAGGAAGCTCCAAAGTCACTGCCCCCTAATTTCAAACAGTCCCTCACCTTGAATACGTCATCCAAAACAGGAAACCCATGAAACCCGTTGGACCACAGGAAATGTAGTTTTAAGGACCCCCACAGGTCCACAGAAGTTTGTCAAACACTATATTGAGGTTCAATCCTTCCAAATAGAACCCCAGGTGATTTTAACTAACACAATTCAATTCCTATTATTAAATATCTGCTATGTAAAAGGCACTCTGTTAGTTCCCTTTTAGTTAAAAATATTTATTATCACTATTAGCATTGGATGTGACAGCAACATAGTCCCTAATTCAGTGTGTCTTATAAGATGATCATAACAACAGGTGTCTTGATCAAAACATATCTGGTATGGAGCTCAGTCCTGAGTACACATTTTAAGAAGGTCATTGGAAGCTGTAAGACATCTAGAGGAGGGCAACTAGAATTGGGAGCAGGTCTTGAGACCATGCCTCATGAGGATCATGTATAAAATTCAGTATCTTTAATCTGGAGAAGATTTGAGATGAAGTAGTTTGTTAGTCATCTGCAAATATCCAAAGGATTGTTTAACATATAGTGTTGCAGATTTATATTTGATGTAAAAAAACATTTAAGACACCTCCCCCTGCATTTTAGCAGAAGTGGGGGATTGTGGATATAGAACATAGTGTACAATATCAGATTTCCTTGACATGCTGGTTGTTTTGTTGTATTGATTTTCTCGTTTTAAATTTTTTTTTGTTTTAAGAGATTTTTTTTTCAGGGACAGGGAAAGAGAAGGAATGTACATCCCTGGGAAATATAGTCGACATAAAAATAATAACCCTTCTCTTTAAAAAAACAAAGAAAACTGTCTCAGCAGTTAGTTAGAGGTATCCCAAATTAAAGTAGGTAGCCCTAAAAAGGGGGTCAGTTCTTTATCACTGGAAGATCTCAAGGCTGGAGCCTCAGTGGAAAGGGAGAGATAAGAGAAATTTTTATGGTAAGACTTGATGCCTTGTTTAGACTTTTCCAACTGTGAGGATATGTGATTCTGTGTCAATGTAGCATGTCACCTGAACAGATTCTGTATCAGATTTCAGGATACATTGACAGAGTTTGACTGATTATATTGTCTTTCTCAATAGAAATTACAAAATAGGAAATTGTTCTTTTAATCAGACCTTTTTTCTTCACCCTGCATAATTGCTCATAACCATAAGCATTTTGTGTGTTTCAATATTCTTTCAAAGCTTTTTGACTCAGAAAAGCTTCTAAGTCAATATAGTAGCTCAAAATATTAATTGCTGCCCCATAATATATTCTGCTTGCATGTTATAGGGTTGGAAAAACTTTGATGAATTAGAGTTTAATAATTTATTTTTACACAAGTTTTATTAAACGTAAATGGGAATCTTTAGTTGAAACATTTAATTAAAACTGTGACCAAATTAGCTAAATGCTAAGAATAGTTCTGTAAATTTATTGTACAATGATCTATAGGCTTGCTCAGTAATATACTCTCTGAAAGCTCCTTAATGAAGCTATTAAGTGAATAAATATCATAGGAGGCAAATGGTAAAACATAGTGATGATCTAATCTACTTTCCTTGCTTAGTAAATAAAACCCCAGTGAAAAGATCCACTAATTTATGCTGATAACTCAGAAAGGATGAAATCTCCTACCTGCCTGAAAACAGGCCTTTTAAGGGGACCAATTTATTACACCCCAAGGCTAGGCAGTAAAGAGATTTTTCACTAGAGCTAAGCTATCAAGTTTGTTCCTTTCTTGCTCTGTTTCCTGAACTTTCCTTCTTTAAATGCAAATCATGCACCATTAGCAATCGACTCATTCAAGCTTTAATTTGCCATGTTAATTGATATAGAGTTCGTTAGTAGCTCTTTCTTGGTAATGTTCCACTCATTGACTATGGCCTATGCTAAGTTGATTGCCACAGTGATCACTGCAGACTCAGTCACAGGAAGGCAAGCACAGGATTTTGCCATGCTCATATACATATGGATCCCCCCTTCCCTGCTCCCCATCTCCCCTTCTTTATCATTCTCAGAATTTTATAGTTCACCTGTCAAAGCAATAGGATTTGTGAATGGATTGAAATTTATTTATTTGATAACTTATCTAAGAGGACTTGAAATATAATGATGTTGGCTGTGGTTCAGCTACCAACACTGAACTCATCTGTGGGCAATGGTCTCCATCAGTGTGTGATTAACTTGCCATGGCTTTAAAGTTACCCTGTCACCATGCTACAGAGGAGCTGTATGTCATGAAAAAAGAAGATGAGCATCCTTGCACAGTTGGTTAGATCTTTAAAGTTAGAATAGTATTCTGTAAACTTATTTTTTCCTTCAAGTAGTTGGCATTAATGATGAGAAACCAGAAAATATTTACCTTCTAAATACATGTTCCGTAAATGATCAGTTTATTTCAGTGCATTTCAAATTCTTCCTCTTCTAGAACCATTTTATAAGCCACTCATCAATATGCATTTATGGAGGGCCTACTATTTACCCAACATGAATCAGTCAGCCTATTAATGTGACAGTCAGAAAGAATCTCAGAGAAGGAAGGGAATTTGGAGGTCATTTAGTTTAACACCCTTGAATGGCAATCCTCTCTATAACATCCTAGAGAAATAGTTCTAGCCTCTCCTTATAGTTTTACAGGTATGAGAATTTTACTGCCTTCTTAAGTAGTCCTTTCCATCTTTGATAGTTCTTGAATTAGGAGGAAGTTTTCCCTTACATCAAGGAGGAATCTTTTTCTATTCCACTTTTCTACACTGTTTCTGGTTCTGTCCTCTGTGACTGAACAAAACACATTTAATACATCTTTCATCTAAAAATACTTGAAGACAAGTAACTATCTTGTCTCTATAAGTTTTCTTTTTCTTTAGGTTAAACTTTCCTAGTTCTTTCAACTTAGCTGGTATGGTCTCCAGTCTCCTCACCACCTTGGTGAGCTTCCTCTCCAGGTTCTCAATGTCCTTACCAAAATAATTGAACAGAATAGAACACAACACTCTGGAAGAGGAAAGGATAAAATAGGCCTTTTTTTCCTTTTGTAAACAGGTCTGTTTTTGATAAATATTTGATTAAATGGAAATTGTGTGGGAGTCAGGGCTGCTTTGAAATAAAATGAGATAACTATTTTTTACAATCATGTAAAATGCAAGGGAAAATCTGAGTTCACAGAAGGGAAAAATTCAGAGGTAGTGATTATTCATATAATCTAAGGGTTTTACAAAAGGAGAAGTTGCCTAATGAGTTCACCAAACACATTTAAATGTTTATTCACAAATTTAAGTCTTTGGAGGGGAGTGGAGCTGGGATACTTAAGGCTAATTGATGAGTAAGAGAAAATGCAAAACAAGGATAAAGTGGATTTGTACAAAATCCTTAAGACCATATATTAAAACAAATCAAGTCAACAGAATTTATCAATTTCCTACTATCTGCCAGGCACTGTACAAAGCCAAAAAAAGAAAAAGCAAATGACCAAATAAATAAAATATCTGTTCTCCCAAGGAGCCCCTAGTCCAATAGGAGACAATATAAAAATAAAAAAGTACACACAAGATAAATACAGAATAAATTAGAGATAATTTCAGAAGAAAAGTGCCAAGATTATGGAGAATTACAGAAGTCTTCTTGAAGAAGATGAAATTTAATCTGAGACTCGAAAAAGTCAATTAAATGAAGAGATTATAGATTTTAATTAGAAACCAACTGAACAGCAATGAAATTACAAAGTGTAAAATTACCAGAACTGCAACTTTTTATAAAATTATTTTTTTGTAAAAGTAGATTCAATAAAACAGACCTCCAGTTTATTTTTCTCCACTAAAGATGTCCTTCTCCCATGTCTTAGTTGCCATGAAGGTGACCCCTAGTTTTTGAAGGCAATGCCAGGGGAACAGAATCTGTGAAAGTTCCTACCAAGCAGCAAAGACTTCTAGTATGCTCTGTAAGTCAAACTTTGTGACTGTCTTGTGACCACCAATTCAACTCTGTTTGGATAAACTCATCCCTAGAAGGTTGACAGTGAAAGTGACTTTTTTTTTCTGGATTACAGAATCCTTATTAGCAAATCAGAAAGAATGGCCGCAAGACCTACATGAACTGCTACAAAGTGAAGTGAATAGAACCAGGAGAACATTGCATACCACAACAGCGATATTGTACGATGTACAATGGTGAATGACTTAGCTACTCTTAGCAATACGGTGATCCAAGATGATCCCCAAGAACTCATGTTTAAAAATGCCATTCATCTCCAGAGAAGAAACTGATTGAATTTCAACATAGACTGAAATATACTGTATTTCACTTTTGTAATTTTTTATCTTCCACAAAATGACTAATATGGAAAAATAGTTTACATTATTGCACATATAAAATCTATTTCAGATGACTTGCCATCTCAGGGAAGGGATAGGGAAGAAGGGAGGGAGGGAAGGGGAAAATGTGGTTCAAACATAAAAAAAGCCTAAAATTATTGTTACCTGTATTTAGGAAAAAAAACAATGTTAATAAAATAAAAAAGAAAGATTGTCCACAAGGATGAAACTTAGGCATTCACTTACTGGACATTCATTAAACAATTGCTTGACATAAAAAGAAAAATATAAAATAGCTCCTGCCCTCTTAGAGATTATGTCCTATTGAGGGAATCTACACTCACACAAGTAAATAAATACAAAGAATATAGTAAATAATTTCAAGAGGGAAAATTTACTAATAAATGAAGGAAAGCAAGAATGGCCTTTTTTTTGGGAAGTTATACTTGAGCTGTACTTGAAAGAATGATAAGAATTCCATGAGATTGACATGAGGAGGGATTGCTTTCTAGACATGAAGGACCATTTGTGAAAAAAGGAAGGAGATGGTAAGATTGATATCTTACATAGTATATTATGCATCTTCGAATAATTGGAGTATTAAATTATATTTAATTGTTAGCAATATAATACTTGATAAATTCCGAGGAAATATGAAGGCAGAAGTTTTTTTTTAAACTGAAAGCAATGATTCTTCAGGATATACCTTTCTTGGCTTATGATCCCTTCATGCTTGGCCTTAGAGGCATAAAAACACATTTCCATAAAATCTATCCTTCTCTTTGAAAGTAGATTCATCATTTAGATTTGCCATTAATTTTCCAACGATGCTTGCACTAGCAATAAAAAGACATGGGGTACTTCATGCCACAATACTTGTGGGAGAATCATTATTGGAGAGTTCCTTTATATGTGACCTTTTTTTTAAACCTCTGTGTATTATTATTAAGTAATAATGTAACTATAATTATGTGATTCTTCCTTCTTCATATTTCTAAAACTAACTAAGACTTTAGGTGGGAGGATGGAGGAGCTCTTGGGAGCTGCCTTGTGCTCTTTGAGTGGTTCCCATATGCTGACTTTAATGGTAGTATTACATCATCTTTTATGAGTGCATCAACTTATTTGCAATTAAGTTTAGATTGTCTAATAAAATCCTGTGACATTTTAAGTTACAGTTTATGTCCTAGTAAAAGGCTCCAAATGTTATTGCCATAAGAATTCATGTGACAACTAAAGATAAACCTTTTATTTCTTGCTGGACAGCTGAATATGCTATTAAAAATGGTAAAGAATGAAATTGGAAGAAAACAGAGGTCAAGGCTATTGTCACTCCAGAGACTTTTCTTCTCCCTATCAACTTTCTGCCTTAGAATTTAGAGAACTTGAATATGTTCTGGTAACAAGATAGGGAAATTGACTGAATTATTTCTGACTTTATTGCTGAATGAGGATGGATCTAATAACAGAAGACAGAAGATTAAATTCCTCTTACAGTCAACACTGCTTTTTGTTATGGTAGCCTAGAAGTTAAGCTGAATGAATGAGGTAGGCACTGTGGAAAATCTACAAAGGGACCAATTAATGTTTCTTAGGCAAAACCACAATCTTTGTTAATGCCCTTGAAATTTTGGCTCCTTAGATAAATTTTAATGAAGGAAAGCTTGGTCCACTTGCCAGACTTCTGTGCTAAAAAGAGATCTTTCCTCTTATCTTAACCTAATTTTTTATAGTACTTTGTCTAGCAAGAGTTGGGAGGTGGGGCATGAAACTAAATCCTTCTTTAATGTCTTACATTACCATGGAGGTGACCCTTCCAGGTCTTGAAGGCAATACCAAGGAAGCAGAAAATGTGAAATTTCCTACTAAGCAGGAAAGACTTCTAGTACACTAAGTAAAACTTTGTGTTTGTCCTGTGACAATAAATTTAATTCTGTTTGTGGAGGATCATGTGACTATTTTCTTTGACATAGAAACTTTTATTAATTGATCTTTGAACTGCAGCGTAGAAAACATTTCCTCATTGGGACAGAGGTAAATAAATGCTAAACATACAGGACTTCCAGTTTGGTGCCTTGGAATGATATCAGTCTTGACTCTTTTCTTTAAAGGCTTTGAAATGTTTGTCAGGTCACTTGTCTTTCTTAGTTCCTGTTTCCTCATCTAGATAGATTGACTCCAAGATTCCTTCCAACTCCATAATTTTAAGTTTTGGAGCCTCAATATATTATTTATCCTTTCCCCCCACCCTCACCCCATTTAGCACACAGCATGCAAGAGATGACTGTAGAAAAGAGTTAAGGTGTGTTGTGACAAAATATTCTAATATATAGTAACTGGGCTCTCTCTGGGGCAAAGTTAAGGGAATGAGAAGTGAGTTTGGAAGAGGTACATTCTACAGAATGCTTTGTCCACTGGATTTTCACTTTCTTTTCTCTCACCTCCGATATTTTCTCTATTTAAGGAATACTATCAGAGTTACATCTCAGCTGGTTTATTTATCTTACAGGTAGTAAAATTTGTAATCCTTGGGTGGTGGTTATAATATTGGAATATTAGCAGCCCCCCAGTTCTGTCTTACTTTCTCCTATCTCTTTATATCTGTACAAGACATCTCATACTTAGAATATACTTCTTTTGTATTGCTGCTTGTTGAAATTCTTCTTTTCCTTCAAGATCCAGCTTAGGTGGCTCTTCCATAAAGTGTTCCCTGATGACTTCCAGATGAACATGATCTCTTCCATCTAAGATTTCTTTTAGCACTTAATCAGAGTGCATGCATTTATCCTTATTATTTGCTCTGTTATTTTTCAGTTGTATCAAGATTTTTTTGTGGCCCATTTGGAGTTTTCTTGGCAAAGATACTGCAGTGGTTTGCCATTTTCTTCTCCAGTTCATTTTACATATGAGGCAAACAGGGTTAAGTGACTTGCCCAGGGTTGCATAGCTAGTAAATATCTTAGACTTGGTACTTTATCTGCTAAGCCATCATCAGGAAGATGAATCTTACTGCTCCAGTCTTGGTACTTTATCTGCGAAGCCATTTATCCTTATCATGCTCTTAGTTCATTGGGGGCAGAGAGTTTGTTGTCATCTCAGAGTTGCAGCTTGGGCTTTCTCATAAAGATCTTATGACAGATTCACTTGGACTAGTAGAATGAACCCTTGAATGTTACCAGATGTAACCACAATAGTATTTCCCTATCCCCGGTAAAGCAGTAGATAGAAGTCTGTGCCTGGATATACGAAGACCTAAGTTCAAATGCATTCTCGGACATTTACTAGCTCTGTGACCCTGGGCAAGTCACTTATCCTCTCTTCATCTCCATTCTCTCATCTGTAAAATAGGGATAAAAATAGCACTTACCTCACAGGGTTGTTGCGAAGATCAAACAAGATAAAATTTTAAAGCACAGTGCCTGCCACAAATTAAGTGCTACATAAATGTTAGGCAGCTAGGTGGCACAATGGGTAGAGCACCCAGCCTAGAATCAGGAAAAACCAAGTTTCAACACAGCCTCAGACACATACTGGCTTTCTGTGTGATGCTAGGCAAGTCATTTAACCCTATTTGCCTCAGTTTCGCCATCTTTAAAATGAGTTGGAAAAAGAAATGGCAAATCACTCCAATATCTTTTCTAAGAAAACTCCTAAAGGGGTGATGAAGAGAGTGGCCCAACTAAACCACAACAAATATAAATGTCAGCTATTATTATTATTTCAAACAGAACAAATGGCTCCCCTGGTTACCTTAAAAAGGTTCGTACTTATAGTGAGACCCGCAGAGATGCCCATGTCAGAAAAATATTCTGGAGAACACAAACTATGCCCTAAAACTATGTTACACTTTATAGGCTTATCTGGGTTTGAAATGTCCATCCACAAACAATTAAACTCATCAAAGGAATCTGAATTTGTGGCTGGTCTGGTTGACTGTTGGCCACTAGCTATAATATTTTTCCTAGCCATGGTAAAGAACTATCTGTTTCCTGACACTCTGCTACCCTTGGCCATGTTCTTGAGAGTCATTTTCTGCATTATACAATGTACATGTGTCATTATCCCAACTAGATTTTTAACTTCTTTGAGAGCAGTTCTATTCCATTTTTTATTATTTCTTATCCAGTACTCAGGAGAGTAATTTGTGTATGGTTGGTACCTAATAAACATTTATGCAATTGAATTGAAAATGTTTTTTCCCCTTTGGAAGGTGTGGGCTGAGGAAAATTTGGCTCCTTGAAAAGTATTTATGAGAGAGAATATTTAGCTTATTTTTTAATCTTTAGGTTTGAAGACAAAACTATAGCATAATTCTGTGGGATAGAATTGCTTTTATTCATGGTTGGACTTATACAAAGCAAAGATAGAACCAGAATAGCCTTTGAATCTAAGAATCACCTTAGACCAAAGTGGTTCTCATGAAAAACTGGCTTTTACCTTCTTCTTAATTCCAGACTTACCCATTTACATCTGATTTATACTCAGTTTAAGTGGGATCTGCTTCTAAGGACAGAGAGAAAATGCAGATCGGTTTCCTTATTCAGGACTGACCTTGGTCACACCATGAAAAGAGGATAAAGGAGAGAAGAAAAGTGATTGCTCCTGAAGTGGAAAGGTAAGAATAGATTTTACTTGAAGCTAAACCAAATAAAGAGAGAACAGGAAAAACAAAATGAAACCAATCACCAGCCTCTGAGTTTAAATTCTCCAATGATGATAATGTCACTTTCCAAATGCAAATTTATTTTTGAATAGGGACCACATCCTTTAATGGAAAAAATGTCCTATATATTTTCTCATAAAATTTAAAAATCCTTCAGAATCCATTCTTCTACTCTGCCTTAACAAACTTTAAGAAAAAAGCTTTAGGTGTTCTGTGGAAGATATAGAGTTTCTAATGTCTCCCTCTTCTTCAGATGCTAACAGACCTTGGAAATTAAACCAGTGCATGCTTCAAAGATCACCTCCCAAAGCACTGTCACTTTTGAGTATTACCATGTGCAACAGTCAGAGTAATAAAATATTGTGGTTATGCCAGAAGATACTTAACCATATGGAAAGTGAGCTGCCTATTTATAGAATCCCTGATCTCTGAGTTTTAGTACATGCATCAATCTAGGTGTGATTTTGAGTCCTCTAATGCCTAAGGAGATTCACTAAGCCCTTTTCCCATGGCGTTCTTCCAGGGAGAATATAAGAGGCACAAGAGAACAGTCCATTTATACTTAGGTTGCAGTTTCTCAAACACAAAAGAATATCAGCAGTTCTTGGTTAGAAAACATAGGCTAAGTATGAATTTGGAATCCAAATATTTAAGCTAATGCAGAGAAGAAATACTATGAGTAAATCTATGAAGCTTGATGAATAGGAAACCATAGTAATGCATCACTGATTAGAAGTAAATTGGAGAGTCGGAATTATAGTCCAATTTGAATTAATGAAAAATCTAAAATTTCTAACATTGAAATATAATCTTTTACATTATAATTAATTTTCATTTTTATTAAAAGTAAAAATATTTGGATATATAAACAAGAGCATAAAAAACCAAAATAGGGAATGCAGGCATGCAAGATGAATTGAATTGAAAATGCTTTTTTTTGAAAGGGGTGGATCATTATTCTCCACTTCCCCCACCAAATTGTACATAATTGAACATGTCTATAAACTTCTGCAATTTACCAACTGTTAATACTACTCTAAAATGTGTTTATGTGCTGGCTTTAACATAGCTTGTCTTTTCTCGGTCCTTTTTGACCTTCTTTAGCATGCATATAACGTGAATTGGTTGCTTTCCCTGTCCTTAACTACATAATTGAAGTCAATTTTAATATCCTTCTTTTGCTTTAAGTATATATAGTAACTTGATCTAAGCAGAGGTCCCCTGCATCTGGTTCAGTGAAGAAAGGAGACAGATTTTTTTGATTCTGAACAGTTATGGTTAATAGTGATGTTTTATAGCTTTTAATTATAGTCTATCTAGCACATATCTAGCTAGATTTTGTTAGATAGCAGTCCATGTGAAAAATGCTCAAGGGCTTAAAGGGCTTTTAGTTAACTTCACAATATTATTTGAAAGTGTGGCATAAAAAAGTTATTGCAATTTTAGGCAGCAATAGAGTATTTAAAACAAAGGATTTGATAACACTTTTTTATTCTGCCCTGGTCAGAATAAATATGTCATATTATTCTCACTTCTGGGAGCAATATTTTAAGAACATCATTGACAAGCTTTATAATGATCAGAATTTTTAAAAACCTCAGAACCATTACAAAAATATGATCTCTTAGCCTGGAAAGTGGAGGTGGAGGAGGGATAAAACAGCTTTATTCAAATATATGAAAGATTGTTCTATACAACAGGAATTCTATTAGTGATATGGACCCAGAAAATAGGACTAGACCAGTGAATGGGAGAAAGTGACAGTGAGGCAATTTGGAGTTCAATAAAATAAAAACAACATGTTAATAGTTCTAACTATCTAATGTAATGGACTCCTTTAGCAAGCAAAGGACACTGGAAGTATGAGTGGAGGCTGGATAACTTCTCAGATAATTTTGTAGAGGGAATTTTTATTCAGGAAATGTTTTGATCAGATAATCTCTGAGATTCTTTATACCTTCAATATTTCATTATTTAGTGGACCATGCCAAGGGGATTGGGGCTGTTTCATCTACTGGGGTATGTAAACATGGTTCAAAATTAATAAGTAGGGATCAGTTAGGTGGCTCAGTGGATATAAAGTCAGGCCTAGAGATGGGAAGTCCTATGCTCCAAACTGACTTCAGACATTTCCTAGCTGTTTGATCCCTGACAAGTCATTTAAGCCTGTGCCTATCAAGGCTTCATCATCCTGGGTCACAAATGCTAAAATATTTCTAGGGGGTTTGACTTGGGACCAAGTGTCTCAGTACCTTTCTTAACACTGGTATTCCATCTGTCTTCTTTTCTTCTTAAATTGTATACTCTACTCTTGATACATATTCACTTACTAAAAGCCAGGGAGATGGATTCTAACCATGACTACTGCAGTATTTAGCAGTAACGGGAAACTAGCCTGACACTCCCTCATAGACTAAGGGGTAATTCAGTCTTTCAGCTCACTTTTAGCTACCATCCCTTCAAAACCATGCCATCTACCATCTATATCTAGACCATCATCTCTACTTCTTTATATAGGAACCTTGGGACTCTATCCTGCAATTGCCTGGGCTCTGATAGGCCAACTATGGCTATATCTTTCCTAGATAAAGGCTTCCACCATACTTCCACACCAATTTCACACCACATGATGTTATGCACATATTACCCCTGTTTTCTAGCTCCCCTTATTAAACTGTCTTTTCCCATTAGAAGTAAACTCCTTTTGGGTGGCTTGTTTATAAAATAGTGACATAAAAATGCTTAACAAATGTTCTATAATCTATCTATCAATATTTATTAATATTTTCCTTTGATCACTCTTTTGCCTATTTCCCTTCCTTTGTGGTACAGTGGCAGGAAGGATTGTGACTCTACAATGATAAACTCAGAAAAAGAATTACCTTACCCTTCACCATGCCATATTAAATTCCACTATGTATAGAAAATATTTTCTTTCTTTTCCTTGGTTTAAGAATCCACATCATATTTTTTTTGTCATTTGTCCCTGATCATTGTCATATCTTTGTTGTTGGTGAGTCCTTTTTAATCTTGTCTAAATCTTCATGATCCCCATTTGGACTTTTCTTGGTAGGGATGCTGTAGTGGTTTTACATTTTCATCTCTATCTTATTTAACAGATGAGAAAACTAAGGCAAAGAGTGTTAAATGACTTGCTCAGAGTCATACAGCTCATAAGGGTTTAAGGCTAGATTTGATCTCAGGAAGGTGAGTTTTCTTGATTCTAGGTCTGGCATTTTAACTACTGCACCATCTAGCTGCCCTGGCATCATTTCTTTTTTTTTTTAATTAATTATTAATTTTATTAATTACTAATAATAATGACAAATGCTCGAAGGGATGTGATAAAATAGATATAGTAATTTACATTTGGTGGAATTGTGAACTGGTATGACCATTCTAGAGAACAATTCAGAATTATCCTGAAAGGGTACCTTTTTTTTTTAACCTTTTGTTCTAACCATATCACTACTAGGTCTGTATTCAAAAGATTTTTTTTTCAATCTGAAAAAGATATATTTGTTTTTTTAATTAAATTTAAACATTTATTAATAATCATTTTTAACATGGTTACATGATTCATGCTCCTACTTTCCCCTTCACCCCCCGCATTCCCCCCACCCATGGACAACGCACATTTCCACTAGTTTTGTCATGTGTCCTTGATCAAGACCTATTTCCAAATTGTTGGTGGTTGCATTGGTGTGGTAGTTTCGAGTCCACATCCCCAATCATGTCCACCCCGACCCATGCGTTCAAGCAGTTGCTTTTCTTATATGTTTCCTCTCCTGCAGTTCTTCCTCTGAATGTAGGTAGCATTCTTTACCATAAATCCCTCAGAGCTGTCCTGGGTCATTGCATTGTTGCTAGTACAGAGGCCCATTACATTCAATTTTACCACAGTATATCAGTCTCTGTGTACAATGTTCTTCCTTTCGCTCTGCATCAGTTCCTGGAGGTCTCTCCAGTTCGCCTGGAACTCCTCCAGTTTATTATTCCTTTTAGCACAATAGTATTCCATCACCCGCATATACCACAGTTTGTTCAGCCATTCCCCAATTGAAGGACATCCCCTCCTTTTCCAGTTCGTTGCCACCACAAAAAGCCCAGCTATAAATATTTTCGTACAAGTCTGTTTATCTATGATCTCTTTGGGTTTACAAACCCAACAATGGTATGGCAGGATCAAAGGGCAGGCATTCTTTTATAGCCCCTTGAGCATGATTCCAAATTGCCAGCCAGAATGGCTGGATTATTTCACAACTCCACCAGCAATGCATTAATGTCCCAATTTTGCCACATCCCCTCCAACATTCATTACTCTCCCCTCTTTCATTTTAGCCAATCTGCTAGGTGTGAGGTGATATCTCTGAGTTGTTTTGATTTGCATTTCTCTAATTATTAGAGATTTGGAACACTTTCTCATGTACTTATTGATACTTTTGATTTCTTTACCTGAAAATTGCCTATTCATGTCTCTTGCCCATTTATCAA
>NC_058131.1:257983696-257994347 GCF_016433145.1 Gracilinanus agilis
TTCTTCTCCCCTCCCTTTTTTTGACCTCCCCACTCCCCTGTTTCCCTTGATTTATCCCTTCTGATTTTCTCAGAAGGGTTAGATAAGAGTTTTATGTCCCAATGGATAGTATAGCTACTCTTCCCTCTCCGGGTTGATTACACTGAGAGAAAGGTTTGATTATTACCTCTTAATGCTTTCTTCCTCTCCTTCTTATAATAGTATTTGTCCCCTCTCCTTCCCATACCCTCTTTGTGTGTAATAGAACATCCTATTTTTCTTATTCACTCAAGTTTCTCTTGCTGTCCCCTGCTATTCACCCCCTCTTTCCCATCCCCCATGTCATCTTAGATTATTTAGTGTTCCACCCTCACCCTGTGAATTATTCTTCTTATTACAATAATAGTGAATACTGTAAGAGTTAATAGAGTTCACTACAGAGAATTATACACATTTCTCTACATAGGAATACAGATAATTAGATCTTACTGAGGCCCTTAGAAAGGCAAATTTAAAAATTACAAGTTTTCTTTCTTTCCCCTCTGTATCTTATTTACCTTTTCAGGTTTCTCTCGATTTTTGTGGTAGGATATCAAACTTTCCATTTAGCCCTGGTCTTTTCTGTGCAAATACCTGGAATTCTTCAATTTTGTTGAATGCCCATACTTTCCCCTGGAAATGTATAGTCAATTTTGATGGGTAGTTGATCCGTGGTTGCAGGCCCAGCTCTCTTGCCTTTCTGAATATTGTATTCCAAGCCTTACGGTCTTTTAGCGTGGAGGCTGCCAGATCCTGTGTGATCCTGATTGGTGTTCCTTGATATTTGAATTGTCTCTTTCAGGCTTCTTGTAAGATTTTTTCCTTTGCTTGAAAGCTCTTGAATTTGGCAATTATATTTCTCACTGTTTTCTTCTCTGGATCGAATCCTTGAAAACCACTTAGTGAATTCACACTCTACCTAGTGCTAGGTGAGAAGCCAACAAGATACTTGGAGAGTTCCACTCTTGTTTCTAACTCAAACAGTCAGAAACTTGTTCATACCCTCATAAAATGTGAACCTTTTTGATGAGCATTCACACCTCGAGAAAGTGCAAACTAGTTCCCACAAAGACTATCCCCTGGACAGTGCTAGACAATTTGGAAGCTGTGATTGACCCTTGTGAAAAGGGACAGGGACAGGAAACCAACATAAAAGCCATAAAGGTTGTCTGGTGGAGGAAGGCTGGTGAAAGCTTTTGGAGAAGAAGGTCTTATGGAGAAGGAAGTCTTTTGGTTGAGTCTTCTAGGTTTCCTGGTTCATGGAGGAGTGCTGGCTGGGACACTGAGACCTTGGTGAGATTGCTCTCAATATCTTCTTTGGAATTCCACGTGGTGAGTTCTCTTAAGGAACTTCCCTTTAATAGAGACTCTGTGAATGAAGCTTTGCTTCATTCACCTCTGAGCCCTCTGGCCCTCTGACTCTCAGGTGAGGGTTAATTAGATTTTATTATTTTATTTTATTATATTAATTTACTGACAAGAACTAGAATTACAAGCAACCTAATAATTAAATTTAAACATGGTAAGAAAACCATTCAAAATGATTTTTGATAGCATTTCCCAAGCTGGAACAACATTGTTTCTTTGGTATTTAAATTGGCAGTAAATATTTGGGATGCAATTGATTGAACTTAAGGGGATTGAACACAATTATTTAATATGTATACTCTTATACCAAAAGGGGATTGCCCCCTAATTATTGTTAATACACTTAGCAAACATTGATTTGCTCTCTCTCTTCCTATCTTTCATTTCCTTCTGATCTCTAACTATTGTAGTTTCTGATTATGTAAAATGATTCATTGTGGAGACTAGTCTCCCAAAGAATCACAGAGGGGATGTTTTTTGGTCATATCTATTAAAAGTGTTCTCCAAGGGAAATTTCCTCAATTAAGGAATAACCTCAAGTCAAAAAAAATCTGTCCAACCTCATGTTCATGGTTTTCATGACACCATCCATCCATCTCATCCTCTACTCTCTTCTCCTTTTATTTTTCAAAATTTCCCATCATGCCTTCTCATCATATGGCCAAAGTATTTAAGTTTCAACTTCAGTATTTGATCTTCTAGTAGTCTGAATAAATTTATTTAAGTATTAACATATTTCTTCTCCTTTCTGTCCAAGGGACCCTTAGAAAGTCTTCTCCCGCACCATAATTTGAAAGCATCAATTCTGTGGTGCTGAACTTCCCTTATAATCCAACTCTCATAGACATACATTGCCAATGGAAAAAAATTATAGCTTTGACTACACAGATCTTTATCAGCAAGGCTCTTCTTTTTCCCCCATGCTGTCTAGATTTGTCACAGTCTTCCAAAGAACAGGCATCTTTTAATTTCATGGCTGCCATATGTGGTGATCTTTGAGCTTAAGATTATAAAATCAGACCCTACTTCAACTTTTTTCTTTACAGATTTGGAAGTAAATTATGGCACCAGTCGCCATGATCTTAGTTTAGTTTTTTTAATGTTAAGATTTAAGCCAGTTTTTACACTCTCCTCTTTCACTCTCCTCAAGATGATTCTTAATTCTTCTTCACGTTTTACCATCAGAGAGGTATCATCTGCACATACAGGTTATTTATACACTCCCCTTAAACCTTAATTCTGGCTTTTGATTCATCCAACCTGTAATTTTCTATTTTGTATTCTGCATATAATTTAAATAAATAAGGTAACACTATACATTTTTGTTGTACACTTTTCCCAATTTGAACCAATCAGTTTATCCATGTTTGGTTCTAATTGTTGCTTATTGACCTGCATACAGATTCCTTAGGTGATAACTAAGATGATCTGGTGTCCCCATGTGTTTTAGGGCTTACTACATTTTGTCATGATCCACACAAAGGCTTTAATGCAGTCAGTGAAGCAGCAGAAGATTTTTTTTTTATGGAAACTGCTTGCTTTCTCCATAATCCGGAAAATGTTGTCAATTTATTCTTAGTTGTTAGTTCTTCTGCTTCTAAAAACCACTCTGCTTTTCAGGCAATTTGTGGTTCAGATATTACTGAATTATTGTTTGCAGAATCTTATGCATAAACTTTCTGGTATGTAAAAGAGAGTAGCTCTTTGATAATTATAACATTCTTCAGCATTGTCCTTTTTTAGGATCTGTGTGTTAACTGATCTTCTCCAATTCATTAGCCACTGTTTGGTTTTCCAAATTTGCTGGCATGTTGAAGATAGCACTTTAACAGCATCATCATCCTTCAGAATTTAAACAGCTCAGTTGGAATTCTATTACCTTCACTAGTTTTATTGTTAATATTACTTACTAAGACCTACTTGACTTCATTCTCTAGTCTAGTTCTAGATGAGTAACCACATCTTAAGATTTTTGATTATTTTAAGATGATATTTCTTGTATAGTTCTCCTATGTCTTCTTGCTGCCTCTTCTTAATTCTTCTGATTAAGTCTCATCTTTGATTATGTCCATTTTTGCAAGATGATCTTGCTTGTTATTTTTATTTTTCTTGAAAAGTTCTCTTGTCATTCCCATTCTATTGTTTTCTCCTATTTCTCTGCATTGCTCATTTAAGAAAACTTTATTTCTTGCTATTCCCTGGAATTCTGCTTTCAGTTGGGAATATCTTTACTTTCTGCTTTCCTTCTTTCTTCAGCTATCTTTAAAGACTCACCAGACAGCTGTTTTGCTTTCTTCTTCTTCTTTTTCTTCATAAAGGTTTTTGTTGCTGCTTTCTGTATAATATTGTAAACCTCTGTCTATAATTATTCATGTGAGGAGTGATTTATATGTTACTCTCAGTATGTTTCTCAAAGCCCCCCTAGCTGAGCAATATGCTATTTCCAGGCATGCTGACAAGTGTGCCTTCCCCAGAAACCTCTAACCATGGACCACTCTGATTTTGCTGGCTGAGCTCTTGAGTATGCTCCAGTATGTCACAAGTATAATAAGTTGTGGTTATACTATTTGTTAAGTGAGTCAAGCTCCTATGTTAAGTTACAGGTGATATAAGTTGTGATTGTAGTGTTTTCTGATTGGGTAAAACCTTAAATTGTAAGTCTTGGCTCACCAGTCTCTGGGGGACAGACTGGGATAGGAGGAGGGAGAGGGGGAGGGCTTGTGGTTAAGAAACTATAAAAATCTGGGTTTGGACATAAAAGGGTGCACTTTGCTCATGAGCAGACCTGAGGGATGGTGCTCTTTCTCATGGGAAAGAAATTATTAAAAAAACAACTCTGTTGTTTCTACTTATACCCTCTAACTCAGGGTTTTTATTGTGGGGGTGGTCTCCACCCCTACCTCACACATTAAGGCACTCTGCCTACCAGATCAATTTCCTTAAATCTATTAATCACTTCTATTTCATATCCATAAGGCTCTTGATTTAAATCATACTTTTATGGTCTGATGGCTTTCCCTACTTTCTTCAATTTAAGTCTGAATTTTATAAGAAAGAGATCATGATCTAAGCCACAGTGAGCTCCAGGTTTTGTTTTAACTGACTGTTTAGAGCTTCTCCATCTTTGGCTGAAGATTGAATCTTGTTTCAATATTGCCCATCTGGTGATGTCCATATGTAGAGCTGTCTTTTAGGATGTTGAAAAACTGTATTTGCTTTCACCAGTAAGTTATCTTGACCAAACCCTATTAGTCTCTTTCTTCCTTCGTTTTATAATCCAAAACCAAGCTTGCCTGTTATTCTATTTATCTTTTGATTTCCTGCTTTAGCATTCCAATCTCCTATTATGACACCAAGGTATCCAGTGAGAAATGCTTCGGATTTATCTTAAAAATATCTTATTAAGTAAGGTTAAGTTAAAAAAACCTAGGGAAAGAAATACTATGAATCTACCTCAAAAAATTAAAAAACAAACAAACCCACATGCTCATAGAAATAAACAACCCTCTGAATTTTATTCTCATGAAATATTTATTCAGTGACAAAGAAGACACTGAACTCGGAAATGAACTTTACAAAGTAATTACTTTTGATCCTGACAAAATCCATTCAAAGGCCTTCAGGTAAACATCAGCTTTGATGGGTGCTTATGTGAATTGTGTGAACTGCTACAGTTATGCATTTAATGAAATCCTGAAATAAATCAATGTAAACAGCTCTTCTAGAGGTCCCTGGGAGAAAAAAAATCAAGGTTTGTGAAGTGACTTTTGTACAATTTCACATATGCATAAGCTAGGTGCACACACACATTTAAGAAGTACAGTTATAGGAATGAATGGATAAGGTCAGATAGTATCAGGTGACAAATAAAGAGATAGACAGGAAGAAAAAGAAAAGGAAGTTCACCTTTCTCAAAGAAACTTTTTGTAATGCCAGTCTTTATAATATCAAATAGAATAAAAAGTGCTTAGTAAATTTGTAGGGACACAGAATTTGTATATTTATAACTGAAACCTGCCCTAACAGTCAGTCATCTAGTCTAATTCTGTTGTTTAACAAATATGGGATCTGAAGTCCAGAGAAGACTTCCCCATGACCAGATATGTAATAAAAGACAAAGCTGGATTTGAACCCAATTCTTCTGACTCTGTATTCAGCATTTTTTTGTACCGTAATTTTTTAGGAGAGAGATATTCTGATCCCTAGTTATAGTATGAAAGGGACTATGAGTTACTGAAGACATTGCTAATGTAGTATAAGCTCTGACAGGATAGATCATTGAATTAAATTTAATAAAGATGAAAATCAAAGGGTATAAAAATATAATCTTGCACTGGGTGGAAAAAATCAACTTCACAATGCAAAAGGAGGAGGCATGATTAGAAAATAGCTTGCTTGAGAAAAGAATAGGGGAGTTTCAGTGAACTTAAAGCTAAATATGAATCAGCAATAAAGTAGCAGCCCCCAAAGCCAGTGCAGTTTTTTGATTTCATGATGAGAGTAGAACTTCTAGGGACATAGAATTCAGAGTCCCAGTATGAACTATAGACTAAATCTGGAGTTTTGTGAAATTCAAGGTACTAAGGTTTAAGAAGAACATTAGCAAACTCAAAAGCATCAAAAGAAGTATGGCCAAGATGATGAAGGGCCTTGAGTCCATGTCCTTAGAAGGTGAATTTAAATACCTTTAAATATTTAGCCTGAAGAAAGAAGAAAAGAGTGTGTGTATGTGTGTGTGTGTGTGTGTGTGAGAGAGAGAGAGAGAGAGAGGGAAAGGAAGGGAGAGAGAATGAGACACATATGATAACTGTATTCAAGTATTTGAAGGGCTGACTATCACTGGGACCTGGACTCAGGAAGATCAGAGTACAAATATAGCCTCAGACATTTATGAGCTGTGTGGCCTTGGATAATCACTTAAATCTGTTTGCCTCAGTTTCCTCATCTGTAATATTATCTGGAGAAGGAAATGGCAAGTCACTCTAGTATTTTTGCCAAAATCAGACATTTCTAAAAATAACTGAACCACAGTGATAACATTGTGGGAAAGGGCTAATTGGCTTTTGAAGGAAAATTATGAATGATGAGCATAATCACAAACAGATGAATTTGGATATTGGCATAGAAAACTTCCATTCCTAGAAGAATGGACTGCTGTGGAAGATAGAAAGCCACTTGTCTTTGGGGAGTCTTTAAGAGCAATTCAAATGATCACTTGTCAGAGATCATAAATTTAGACCTGGAAAGGAACCTAGCAATAATGTAGTTCAACTCTTTTCATTTTATGTATGAGGAAATTGAGGCCAACAGTGAAAAAGGGACTTGCCTCAAGTCTCACAGACATTGAGAAAGATGATGATTTAACACAGGTTCTCAGTATTTACTAGTATTTCTTTCATGGCAGACTGTCTTTTGTTATAGGGAAGATGCTATTAGGATAATCCATTTTGAAAGAGTTGGACTAAAATCTAGGGTTTTGTGTGTGTGTGTATGTGTGTGTGTGTGTGTGTGTGTGCTCTACCCCTGCAGTCTGGTAATGACTATGGAAACCCTTCTCAAAATGATATTTTAAAATATAATAATAAAATAAAAATAAAAAATATCCTAAAGGACACAAATTATATTGAAATATAGTTATCAAGCTATTAAAAAGAGGTCAGAGAGCTTAGGTTAGGAATCCCTGACCAGGGAGCAGTTGAGTGGCTCAGTGGATTGAGAGTCAGGCCAAGAGATAAGTCCTGGATTCAAATCTGACCTCAGACACTTCCCAGCTGTGTGACCCTAGGCAAGTCACTTAACTCCCATTGCCTAGCCCTTACCTCTGCCTTGGAACCAATACACAGTATTGATTCCAAAACAGTTATAATAAAAGGACCGATGAAAGAATTCCTGACCTACATAGTTGCTTAGATCCCTTCCAATTCTAAAAAAAAGTATCAATTGTGTAATGACATAATTCTGTGGCAGGAACCAGAAAAGGCTTTGAGTTTGGACCTGACAATGAACTATGTATCTGTTATATAAAAACTAGCTCAGCAAAACTTGGAGATATTAATGACAAGAAGATTGTCTACAAGTTAATTGTCTTCTGAAGTAGCAGTTTTGTTAGTACTAACTGCTCGTGAAAATTATTTTCTCAGATAAGAAGGGGTTACAATACTTATGAGAAGACAGAGTATCTTAGCTTGGATCCTTAAAATATCAAGGTAAGAGGTAGGTATTGGTTTATGAGATATTTAACATAAAATATTAGCATAATCAGAGCCAAGGTGGCATGGCAGAAGAATAGAAAGTTGGAACTGCTCTAAGAATCTTCTCAAACCACCTTAAAATAACATCTCAAAATTAATATTAGAGGGACAGAACAAACAAAGGGAGAGAGTGGAGGAACTCTCCTGCAGAAAATAATTTGGAAGGTGGGAAGAGAGGGTCTATTTGATTGGGGTGAGAGGAGAGAGCAGCTGGCAAAGGAGCTGACCACCCCTGACAAATGCTTCAGGTTCTGAAACTAGGTCCAAGACAACTTTGAGACCCTAAGACCCTGCCTAAGCCAACATAAGAGTACCTCAAGGTACACCTTGAATTTCAAAGCCCTAGCAAAAGCCTTCAGTGAGGTCCTAAGCCCTAGCACAAGGCAGTCTATGGTACTAGGCCTGTTCTAGCCTAAAGGGAGGCCCAGAACCCCTGCCCAAGTCAGTGGGGAGGCCCCAATCTCCATTGCAGGGCAGTCTACAATGCCCAGAGTTAAGATCTCAGTCTCTGCCCAAGCCTTTAGGGAAGGCCCAAACCCCAGCTCAACTCTAGCACAAGGCAATTCTGTCTTCCTTGTGCTAGCCTAAGGGGAAGCCAAGATCCCTGCCTAAGGGTGTACTAAGGCCCTAGGGCAGGGATCGGCAACGTATGGCTCTTGAGCCATATCTAGCTCTTTTGAGGGCCAGATATGGTTCTTTCTGCAGGAGCCATAAAGTCAATTTTTTTTCAGGAACTGTTACAGGAGCATGTACTGTTACAGGAGTGTGCACTGTGAGCACTGTACAGCTTTCACGAAATTACATTTTTAAAAATGGGGCATTTATGGCTCTCATGGCCAAAAAGGTTGCCGACCCCTGCCCTAGGGCAAGGCAGTTTGCAGCATGCCTAGCCAGTATAGGTCTACAGTGAGCCTCTGAGCTGCTCTACAAGCATAGGGCCCCAAACCCAGTGCAAGGTAATCTGCATTGTAGCTTGCCTGTATAAGCCCAGAGTGAGGCCAAGAGCACCTGTATAGCTTTAAGGTGAGGCCCTGAGTCCCATTAAAAGGTAGCCCACAGTGCTCTGAGCTACAAGCCATTAGTAATTCCTAGAAGAGATTGATTTAGTAGTGGGAGGTGGCTTTCAGAGTTCCCAGCTCACAGGCCATCATGACCCCTTGGAAGAACTGAAAATTGCCGACTCCCAGAACTAGAGTAGAGGGTAGCAGCAAGAAAAAAATGAATATTAATAGGGTGAGTCATCTACCCTGAGAACAGGGCCCACCTTTAAGATAAAACTAAAAGTTTAAAAAAAAGGATGGGAAAACAAGCAAACAGCAAAACAACACCCCACAAAAAGAAGTCACATGCAAAACTTCAGAGAAAAAAATGTTAATTGGTCTTAGGCTCTGCAAGAGCTCATAAAGGAATATATAAATCAAATGAGAGGCAAAAGAAAAATGAGGAAGAGAAATGAAAGCAATGGAAAAAGAAAATAACAGCTTAAAAAGTAGAATTGGTCAAATGGAAAAAAGAGGTTCAAAATCTCAAAGAAGAAAATAATTTTAAAAAATTAGAATTGGGTAAATGGAACCTAATGATTTCATGAAACATCAAAAATAGTAAGGCAAAATCAAAAGAATGAAAAAATAAAAGGAAATATGAAATATCTCATTAAAAAAAACTGACCTGGGAAATAGATTCAGTAGAGACAAATTAAGAATTCTTTGACTATCTGAAAGTCATGATAAAAAAGGTCTAGATATCATATCCCATGAAATTATCAAAGAAAACTGCCTTGATGTTCTTGAATGAGAGAGTAAAAGAGAAATTGAAAGCATACACAAATCCCATCCTGAAATAAATCCCCAAATGTCAACTCCCAGAAATATTATAGCCAAATTCAAGAACCCCAAAGCTATGGAGAAAATACTGCAACAGCCAGAAAGAAACAATTCAAATATCATAGAACCACAGTCAGGATTACATGGGACTTAACTGCTTCTATGTTAAAGGACTGAAAGGCTTGGAATATGATATTCTAGAAGGCAAAGGAACTAGATTTACAACCAAAAATCAACTACTCAGCAAAACTGAGCATATTCTTTTGGGGGGAAATAATCATTCAATAAATAGAAATTTTACAAGCACTCCTGATGAAAAGACCTGACCAAAACAGAAAATTTGATGATACAAGACACAAGAGAAGTATAAAAAGGTAAATAGGAAACAGAAAATTTAAGTGATTCAGTAAGGTTAATCTATTTATATTCTTACATTGAAAAATGATATCTGTAAATTAAAATTTTTATCAATATCAGAGCAGTTAGAAGGAGTATGCATAGACAGAAGGTGTGGCAATAAGTTGTTTAGGATGAAGTGATATGAAAAAAATCAAGAGGTGAAAAAGAGGATTGCACTGAGAGAAAAGATAAAAGAGATTTAAAATGGCATAAATTTTATCACCTAAAGAGGCACATGGAGGGGAGTGTGATAATAATGAGGGGCAATGTTTAAACCTTACATTCATCATAATTGGGTCATAGAGGAAATAACATCCATAGTCATTGGAGTGGAGAATCATTATCTTAAGTAAGAAGGCAATAAGATAGGGGTGGAGCGGAATGAGGCAGGAAGTAATAAAAAGGGAGGGGAAATTGAGGGTGATTAAAAGCAAACCATTTGTGAGGAAGGGCAGAGTTAAAAGAGAGAGAAAGAACAGGATCAAAAGTAGAATATACAATGGAAGGAAATATATAGATAGTAATCATAATTGTGAATGTCAATTGGATGAACTTATTCATAAACTGGAAGCAGAGAGCAGAATGGATTAAGAAACAGAATAATACAATATGTTGTTTGCAAGAAACACTTCTGAGTGAAGGAGACTTCCGGTTATGATGGCGGCAGAGTAAGGAGCAGCTGCTCGATCTCTCCTGACCGAACCACACAGGACCCCTCAAGGGGAAATAAAAACGAGTCCAGAGGAACGAAGGAACCCCACAACAGGGCGCAGCATTGAAGGTACGCAGAAT
>NC_058131.1:257997280-258005700 GCF_016433145.1 Gracilinanus agilis
GGGGGGTGAAGGGGAAAATAGGAGCATGAAACATGTAACCATGTTAAAAATGATTATTAATAAATGTAAAAAAAAAAAAGAAACACTTCTGGGACAGGGAGACACACAAAGAATAAAAGTAAGGGGATAGAACAGAATCTATTATGCATCAGGTGAAGTTAAATAAGAAGGAGTAGTGATCATGATAGGTAAAGCTAAAGCAAAAAGTGATCTAATTAAAATAGATAAGGAAGGAAATTTCATCCTGAGAAAAGGTATTACAGAAAATGAAGTAGTATCAATGCTTGATATATATGCATCAAATGGTATACCCTCCAAATTTTTAAATGAGAGGTTAAATGAATATCAGGACAAAAAAATAGCAAAACTATGCTAGTGGGGGAATCTCTACATTCCCCTTCCTGAACTAGCTAAATTGAATAAAAAAATAAACAAGAAAGAAGTAAAGGAAGTGAATAAAATTTTAGAAAAGTTAGATTTAGTAGATATCCAGAGAAAATTGAATGAGGATTAAAAGGAATATACCTATTTTTAGCAGCATAAAGTATGCAATCATAAACTGACCATGAATGAGGGCATAAAAACTTCACAATCCAATACAGAATAGCAGAAATAATAAATGCATCATATTCAGATAATAATGTAATAAAAACTATAATCAATAAGAGCCCATGGAAAGACAAATTAAAAATTAATTGGAAAATAATCTAAGAAGGAGTGGGTCAAAGAACAAATTTTATAAATAATCAATTATTTCATTAAGGATAGTGACAGTGAGGAGACAACAAATCAAACTGTATGGGATACAGCCAAAATAGTACTCAGGAGTACATTCATATATCTGAATCCTTATATCAATACAATAGAACAAAAGCAGATCAATAAATTGGGCATGCAACTAAAAAAAACTAGAAAAAGAACAAATTAAAAATTCCTAATTAAAGACAAAATTGTAAATCCTAAAAATCAAGTGATAAATTAATAAAATTCCAAGTGAGACAACCGTTGAACAAATAAATAAAACTAAGAGTTGGTTTTATGAAAAAAAAAACATTATATGGAACATTGTTTAATTTGATTAAAATAAAAAAATAAAATTATCAATAATAAAATGAAAAGGGTGAATTCACCACCAATGAAGAGTAAATTAAAGCAATCATTAGGAGCTATTTTACACATTTATATGACAATAAATCTGTCAATATAGGTGAAATGGATGAATGCTTACAACAGATAAATTGCCTAGATTAACAAAGAAAAAATAGAATACTTAAATAATCCCATCTCAGAAAAAGAAATTGAACAATCCATCAAAGAACTCCCTTAAGAAAAATTCCTCAGAACCAGATTGATTCACAACCGAATTCTATCAAACCTTTAGAGAACAATTGTTCCCAATACTGCATGAAATTGTTTCACAAAATAGGCAAAGGAGTCTTATCAAATTCTTTTTATGACACAAATATGGTGCTTATTCCTAATTCAGGAAGATCAAAAACAGAGAAAGAAAATTATAGGCCAATTTCCTTAATAAATATTAATGCAAAAATTTAAATAAAATATTAGCAAAGAGACTACAGCAATATATCATAACTATCCTTCACTACAACGAGGTGGAATTTTCACCAAGAATGCAAGGTTGCTTTAATATTAGGAAAGCTATTAATATAATTGATCATATCAATAACCAAACTAACAGAAATCATAGGATTATCTCAATACAAAAAGCCCCAACAAAATACACCAATTCCTACTAAAAACACTAGAAAGCAGAGGAATAGATGCAGGTTTCCTTAAAATGGTAAGGATAAATTAGGATAGATAAGTGGTATTTATATAAAACCACCAAGAAGTATCATCTGCATTCTTCTCAATAAGATCAGGAGTGAACCAAGTAATCCCATTATCAGTACTATATTTAATATTGTAATAGAAATGACAGCTTTAGCAATAAGAGAAGAAAAAGAAAATGAAGAAATTAAAGTAGGGATGACAAAACTAAACTGTCACTGTTTACATTTGATATGATGGTATACTTGGAGAATCTTTTAGAATCAACTAAAAAACCAGATGAAATTACCTTAATAACTTTAGCAAAGTTGCAGGACATAAAATAAACCCATGTAAAACATTAGCTTTTCTATTTATTACCAACAAAATCCAGCGACAAGTTATAAAAAGAGAAATTCCTTTTAAAATAATTCTAGAAAATATAAAATACTTGGGAATCTATTTGCCAAAACAAACACCAGAATTATATTAACACAATTATAAAACATTTTTCACAGAAAAATATCAGATCTAAACAATTGGAAAAAGATTGATTGCTTGTGGGTAATATAATACAAATGATAATTCTACCTAAATTAATTCACTTATTCAATGCCATACCAATCAAATGATCAAAAAGTTATTTTCTAGAACTAGAAAAAATAATAAAAATCATCTTGAAGAACAAAAGATTAAGAATATCAACAGAATTAATAAAGAAAATCAAAAGGAAGGTGGTTATGCAGTACCTGATCTAAAAGTGTAATATAAAGCAGTAATCAACAAAACAAACTGGTACTGGCTGAGAAAAAGATGGGTGGATCAATGAAGTAGATTAGGGTAAATGACCTCATCAGTCTAGAGTTTGATAAAAGTAGATCCCAGTTTTTGGAATAAGAGCTTTTTTTAAATTTAAATTTATTTAGAATATTTTCCATGGTTACATGGTTAATGATTTTTCCCACCCTTCTTCCCTCCCCCCCTCACAGAGCTGACAAGCAATCCCAATGTATCATAGTTCAAAATCTATTTCCATGTTATTAATATTTGTAATCCCCCATTGAACTATGTGATTGCTCATATATTTTTCTTCTCAGTTTCTGTTTCCACAGGTCTTTCTCTGGATGTGGATAGTGTTCTTTCTCATAAATTCCCCTGGATTGTCTTGGATCATTGTATTGCTGCTAGTAGAAAGTCTATTGGATTTGATTATGCCACAATGTATCAGTCTCTGTACAATGTTCTCCTGGTTCTGCTCCTTTCACTCTATATAAATAAGAACTTATTTTTGATAAAAACTGCTGCAAAAATTGGAAAACAGTGTGGCAGAAACTAGGTATAGATCAATATTTCACATCCTATACCAAGATAAGGTAAAAATATGCATAAGATTTAGACATAAAGGGTGATACTATAAATAAATTAGGGGAACATGGAATTGTTTAGCTGTTAGATCTATGGAGAAGGGAAGAATGTATGACCAAACAAGAGATGAGAACATTAGTAGATGGAAAATGAATAATTTTCATTATATTAAATCAAAAAGGTTTTGTACAAACAAAACTAATGTAACCAATATTAGAAGAGAAACAATAAACTGGAGAAAACTTTTTATCCAAATTTCTCTGATAAAGGTCTCATTTCTCTAATATATAAAGAACCAAGTCCAATTTATAAAAATGCAAGCTATTCCCCATTTGAAAAATGGTCAAAGGATATGAACAAACAGTTTTCAGATGAAGAATTCAAAGCTATCAATGATCATATGAAAATTTTCTAAATAACTTTTGAATAGAAACATGGAAATTAAAGCAACTCTGAGGTATCACCTCACACCTATGATATTGGACACTATTACATTAAAGGAAAGTGATAAATGTTGAAGGGGTGGCAAAATTGAGACACTAATGTGTTGTTGGTCAAGTTGTGAGCTTATTCTGTCATTCTTGAAGGTAATTTGAAACTATGCCCAAAGAGCGATAAAACAGTGTGAACCCCATGATCCAGTAAACCACTACTAAATCTGTATCCCAAAGAGATAAAAAAGGAGTAAAGAACCTACAGGTACAAAAATATTTATAGAAGTTCTTTTTGTGGTGGTTAAAGAATTGGAAATTGAGAGGATGTCCATCAATTGAGGAATGGTTGACTAAGTTTCAGTATATAATGGTGACATAATACTATTGTTCTGTAAGAAAAGATGAGCAGGATAGCTTCATAAAGCGTTGGAAAGACCTACATGAACATCATGATCCAGAGTGAAATAAGCAGAACAAGAACATTGTACACAGTAACAGCAATCTTGTGGAATGATCACCTGTGAATGACTTAGCTACTCTCAGCAATACAATGATCCAGGAAAATTCTGAAGGACTTATGACTGAGAATGCTATCTACCTCCAGAGAAAGAACTGTTGGAGTTGGATTACAGACCAAAGCACACAATTTTTCACTTTAGGTTTTTGGAGTTTTTATTTTGGGTTTGGGTTTTATATGAATATTCTCTTTCAGCAACGAACAATATGCAATAGTTTTGTATGATAATACATGAATAATCCAATTCAAATTGCTTATCATCTCCTTACTGGTGGAGGGGAGCAAGGGAGAGAGCCAGAAACTGCAGAAAATTATGTAGAAAATTGTTATTATATGTAATTGGTAAAATAAAATTGCTTTACAAAAATAAAACAATAATATTAAAATACACTTTGATGAAGTATTGTCTAGAAAATTATTTGCAGTGATAATATACTTGATTGTTATTTGGAGAAACATTATTGCAATGCATATAGAAAGGTTATATTTAGATACAGTATAGGAAAATGAAGCACAAGAAAAAGAGATCTTACTTTGAGAAAATGAATTCAGTTGATAATATAAATACTTGCATTACAGTAATATTAAAGGTTTATCTCAATGTTTGAGTTTCCCAGAAACTCCTTTTGAGGTGTGTCTGTCCAGTATTGGGTTCTCTTCCACCCATTAGATTTTAAGCTTCTTGATGATAGATATTGTTATTTTCAATAAATATTAAATTTAAACAATCTACCAGAAATTACTGCCTCTTATATTCATCTGAGAGTCTTATATAGTTGGAAGACTGGGCAAGGAATTAGGAGATTGTAAATATAAGAGAATAATTTCACCCCTGTCCAGTAGAGAAATAATTTCCTTTTCACTGAGTAGTTTATTAGACAACAAATTCAGACAGTCCAGTGTGTGCATATCTTTTCTGGGAGCCTTTTGTCAAGCCACAAGCAATGAGACATTGAGCAATTAATATACATGTTTAATGTTTCCCTCCTATGGTTTTTGTAAATGGTTTTGCTGTTTGGCAGCAGACATCAGAAGAATCCTAATTTTATCACTTACATTATAAAATCTGTAGTCCACCGTTATCAAGAGGAGATATTTTAAAAATGATTGTGCTAGATTCTAATGTGTGAGAAATGGATCACTGAGATGCTGCCTCCATTATATCTCTTGCAAAATTCTATTCTTCTCTCCTACTGCCACCATCTTAGTTCAAACCTTCATTATCTCAAATATTATTTATTGTAATCGCTTCCTAAAGGCTGTTTCCCTCTTCTAATCTCAGCATCACATATCTGCTAAAATCATCTTCCTAAGATCTGTCCCTGTCAAAAGTCTCCTCAAACACCCTCAACTAATCTGTATTTCTGATATGATAAAATCTGAATACTTTAATCTAAGATTTTAGGTTTTCCACAGTCTGACTCTAAACTATCATCCCTACCTTATTTCATAAAACTCCCTTCCATAATAATGCTCTTCTAGCCAAACTGGACCACAAATTGTTGCATTTTCATCCTTTATTTTCATGCCTCTCTGTATTTGTTCACACGAGGCACATGTTTCATCTTCTTCAGTAAGCTTTACCTGATTCTTCTTCCTTTCTTTCATCTCATCACCTAGTTTCATTGAAAGTGATCATTCTCTCAAACAATTTTCTCAGAGCCCTTTGTCTCATTATCTCCTTTACCTCTATCACATTCTTCCTTGCATCACACTTCCTTGTATAAATTTTGTATCTTTTTTCTTAGACTGTAAGCTCCTGATGTCAATGACTGTGACATATTTCATCTTTGTATCTCTAGAAATCTGTACAGTCTCCTGCACATATTCATTGTCAAATTGCATTTCTTTCTAGGATCATATCTTTCCTTTTTTTTGTTTAAGAGTAATTCTAATGAAAGTATTCTTCACCTCTTCCCCCCCTCCAACCTCCACTGGGATCATAAGATAATATATGAAAGATTGGTCTGTTAGTGATCTTAGATTCAACTCAAATTCAAATTCATATTCCTTTGAAAAAGGAAGACTATTCAAAATATGTTAATGGAGGAGTTTCTTCCAGAACAGATGGAACAATACTGCTAAGTGGAATTAACAACTTAGTTCCCACCATATCCAATATCTGCACAGCAGTTCAGAGGTTTTTTTTTTAATCTCCAAAGGGTCTCAAAAGAGTATGGATAATTCATGGTTACAATCTGACTGCTAATAGATGCAAACCCAGGTTGGAGTGCTTTGGGCAAAAAAGGTCCAGCCTTAGGCATTACTATTTTTCTTGAGGCACCTTGTACTATATTTGAATTAACTAATGACCAAGGTTAATAGGATCTTTATATAGAAACAGGTACATGTGCCAAAGGATTAATATTACATAGGACTATGAAATAGGGAGTTCATTTTTGGTAATTTTCCATTTTCTCTTTTAAGAGTTCACCTTACCCTTTTGATATTCCCCTTCTCTTTAAACCTTTTTGAATGTTTTATCCTCATTGCTTCCCACAATGATAATGCTTTTTAACAGAGTTCAAACTCTGGACTGTATTATTTCTTCCAGGAAAATAAAAACAAAAACAAAATAGAAACTTTCTTTGTTTCTCAGTATTTCTAATACCCTCTGCGCCCTGGACTCTGTTAGGAAACTATTGACCTAATTTGTATTAACATGTTAAAATTAAGCAAAATCAGTTCCAGTAAATACTTTAAGCTATTTCAAATAGACTTTATCACAAACTCATCTGTACCAGAAGGCATACATCTAAAGGACTCAAGATAGCCCAAGAAGAAGGGAAACATAGACACAACATTTGGCTTCTCTGGTTATCTTCTAAATAAAAGGTGTACAAGGGAAGACCTGCAGAGGAATACCTATGTCAGGAAGGAATCCCAAGGATTCTAATCAATACAACTATCCAGATATATAACCCTAGGCCCCCTTCATCACCTGTATCTGAATTGCTCTTAAAAAATATAAATGTTGCCACACGATTCCAAATATGTGACAATTCTTTTAATTAACCTCATTACGCTTCTCTTGTCTTTCACATTATCTCCTCTCTCCTCCCTATCCCAACCTCTTTGCTTGTTAGCTCTCTGGCCATAATGTTATTAGCAGCTCAGCACTCTATTGGGGGTATTCATTCTGCCTATCTATTTTTATTTTATTTTATTTCAGTTCCAAATTCTGTCTTTCTACTCTTTCCCTTATCCATTGAGGAGGCAGGATCTTTGGTACTCATTAAACACGTGAAGTCATGTAAAACATTAGCCATGTTGGGGAAAAAAAAAAACAAGAAAAATAGGGAAAATGTAAAATAAATATACTTCAATCTGTGCTCAGAGATCATCAGTTCTCTCTGTAGAAGTGGATAGCATTTTTAAACACTTATTAATATTCATTTTAACATGGTTACATGATTCATGCTCCTACTTTCCCCTTCACCCCCCCATTCCTCCAACCCATGCCCGATGCACATTTCCACTGGTTTTAACCTGTGTCATTGATCAAAACCTATTTCCAAATTGTTGTTAGTTGCATTGATGTGGTAGTTTTGAGTCTACATCCCCAATTATGTCCACCACAACCCATGCGTTCAAGCAATTGTTTTTCTTATGTTTCCTCTCCTGCAGTCCTTCCTCTGAAGGTGCGTAGCGTTCTTTACCATAAGTCCCTCAGAGCTGTCCTGTATCGTAGCATTGCTGCTGGTACATAAGTCCATTGCATTTGATTTTACCATAGTATATCAGTCTAGGTGTACAATGTTCTTCTGGCTCTGCTCCTTTCACTCTGCATCAGTTCCTGGAGATCTTTCCAGTTCACATGGAATTCCTCCAGTTCTTTATTCCTTTGAGCACAATAGTATTCAATCACCAGCATATACCACAATTTGTTCAGTCATTCCCTCCTTTTCCAGTTCTTTGCCAGCAAGAAAAGTGCAGATATAAATATTTTCATACAAGTCTGTTTATTTATGATCTCTTTGGGGTACAAACCCCACAATGGTATGGCTGGATCAAAGGGCGGGCATTTTTTATAGCCCTTTGAGCATAGCTCCAAATTGCCATCCAGAATGGTTGGATCACTTCACAACTCCACCAGCAGTGCATTAATGTCCCAATTTTGCCACATCCCCTCCAGCATTCATTGCTCTCCCCTTCTTTCATTTTTGCCAATCTGCTAGGTGTGAGGTGATTCCTCAGTTGTTTTGATTTGCATTTCTCTAATTATTAGAGATTTAGAACACTTTCTCATGTGCTTATTGATACTTTTGATTTCTTTACCTGAGAATTGCCTATTCATGTCTCTTGCCCATTTATCAATTGGGGAATGGCTTGAT
>NC_058131.1:258008033-258035548 GCF_016433145.1 Gracilinanus agilis
GCTTGTGCGGTGTGGGGGGTGGGGGAGGGGCTTCTTCCTCTCGTGTTTTAGTGTGAACTGTTTCACCCCTTTAAAGTGTGGAAATGCCCCGATTCTGCGTACCTTCAATGCTGCGCCCTGTTGTGGGGTTCCTTCGTTCCTCTGGACTCGTTTTTATTTCCCCTTGAGGGGTCCTGTGTGGTTTGGTCAGGAGAGATCGAGCAGCTGCTCCTTACTCTGCCGCCATCTTAACCCCCTTCCCTGTCTTTTTTAATCATATCTATTTTTAATTTGGCTTTGTCATAAATCATAATAGCCACTCCTGCCTTCTTTTTCTCATTTGATGTCCAAAAGATTTTCCTCAAGCCCTTAACCTTAAACTTGTATACAACTACCCACCTCCTATGCGTTTCTTGTAGACAACATATGGTAGGATTTTGGTTTCTAATCCACTCTGCTATTTGCTTTCTTTTTATGAGCGTGTTCATCCCATTCACATTCAGAGTTATAATTATCACTTGTGCATTTGCTGACATTTTTACATCCTCCCCTACTCCTTCTCCTTCTTCTTACACTATTTCCTTTTAAACCAGTGATTTGCTTTAAGCCGGTATCCCTTATCCCCTTCCTTGATTAACTTCCCTTTCTACCCTCTCCCTTATTATTCCCCTCTTTTTATTTTTAAATACCTAATGAATTCCCTCCCCCTTCTTCTCCTCTCCCTCTTTTGATCTCCCCCCTCCCCTGCTCCCCTTGGTTTATCCCTTCTGATTTTCTCAGTGGGGTTAGATAAGAGTTTTTTATCCCAATGGATAGTATAGCTACTCTTCCCTCTCTGGGTTGATTACACTGATAGTAAGGTTTAAATATTACCTCTTAATGCTCTCTTCCTCTCCTTCTTATAATAGTATTTGTCCCCTCTCCTTCCCATGCCCTCTTTGTGTGTAATAGAATATCCTATTTTTCTTATTCATTCAAGTTTCTCTTGGTGTCCCCTACTATTCACCCCACTCTTTCCCACCCCACATATCATCTTAGATTATTTAGTGTTCCACCCTCACCCTGTGAATTATTCTTCTGATTACTATAATAGTGAATACTATAATAGTGAATAGAGTTCACTACAGAGAATCATACATAGCATTTCTTCACATAGGAATACAGATAATTAGATCTTATTGAAGTCCTTAAAGAGGCAAATTTAAAAATTATGAGTTTTATTTCTTTCCTCTCTGTTTCTTATTTACCTTTTCATGTTTCTCTTGATTTTTGTGGTTGGGTATCAAACTTTCCATTTAGTCCTGGTCTTTTCTGTGCAAATACTTTGAAATCTTCAATTTTGTTGAATGCTCATATTTTCCCCTTGAAGTATATAGTCAGTTTTGATGGGTAGTTGATCTGTGGTTTAAGGCCCAGTTCTCTTGCCTTTCTGAATATCATATTCCAAGCTTTGCTGTCTTTTAGTGTAGAGGCTGCCAGATCCAGTGTGATCCTGATTGGTGCTCCTTGATATTTGAATTGTCTTTTTATGGCTTCTTGTAATATTTTTCTTTTTACTTGGAAGCTCTTGAATTTGGCTATTATATTCCTGTGGGTTGTCTTTTCTGGGTCTAGTGTAGAGGGTGATCTATAGATCCTTTCAATGTCTATATTGCCCTCTTGTTGTAGAACTTCAGGGCAGCAATATTTTGCTGAATATTTCCTTTAGTATGGAGTCCAAATTTCTATTATTTTCTGGTTTTTCAGGAAGACCAATGATTCTCAAATTGTCTCTTCTAGGCCTGTTTTCTTGATCTGTCAATTTCTCATTGAATTATTTCATGTTTCCTTCCATTTTATCAGTGTTTTGACTTTGTTTTATTTGTTCTTGCTGTCTTGAGAGATCATTAGCTTCTAATTGCTCAATTCTCGCCTTTAGGGACTGGTTTTCAGTTATAATCTCTTGGTTTTCCTTTTCAGTCTGGTCATTTCTGGTCTTCAGTTGACCTGCCTCACTTTCTAATTGTGAAATTCTGCCTTTTAAGCTGTTATTTTCTTGCCAGATCTCTTCCATCTTTCTCTTCATCTCAGTTTTGAACTCTTCAATTGCTTGTGACCAGTTTTCATTATTTTGTGAAGTTTTGCATGTGATTAATTGTTTATTCTCCTCTGCTGTTTGCTCTGCTGTCTGGACTTTCTCTGTGTAAAATTTGTCCAGTGTTACAGATTTCTTCTGGATGATCTTTCTCTTTTGGGGTTCTTGAGAATGGCTTGCCATTGTTAGCCCTGTGCCCTCTCAGGTTCTTCCTCACACCGAGAGTCTGTTTGTGCTCTCTAGGCTCCTGAAGTCTCAGATCTCATTGTTCTCAGGGTCAAGCCTCCTGGTGCCCCCCTTGTTTGTTCCTCTGTCTGAGGCTCCTTTAATAGTTTCAGAGTGCTGTTTCCACAGTTGTGCATCCCTCTGCACTGGGTGCTCACTTAGGGTCCACTCTTGTGCTCAGGATCCAAGTGCGCTCCTGAGCTCAGGATCCATGGACACAAGAGCCTGTGCTTGAGCCTGCGCTCAGGGCCTGCATTCAAAGTCCATGCATGTTCTTTAGCCTCTTGGGGTCTCAAGTCTTGCTGTTCTCAGGAACAGGCCCTGGTGACCCCAGGTAGCTGCCAAGGACTTAATGGTTGCCCTAAGCTTGCTCTAGCTCTTGTGCACTGGCTTTGGCACTGTAGGTGATGTGGGGTGGGTGAAGGGGTTGCTCAACTTGCGTTTTAGTGAGAGCTATTTCACCCCCTTATATCATGGAAATGCCCCAATTCCACGTACCTTCAATGCTGCACCCTGTTGTGGAGTCCCTTCGTTCCTCTGGATTTGTTTTTATGTCTTCTTGAGGAGTCCTGTGTGTTTTGGTTAGGAGTAGTTAAGCAGCTGCTTTTTACGCAGCCACCCTCTTAACCAGGAAGTCCTCTAGCTCATTTTACAGATGTGGATAGCATTTTTAATTCTGAGTCCTTTAGAATTACCATGGATTATTTCATTGAATTGATCTGAATTACTGTGTTTCAGCATTATCATTTTAATATTCTTGTTATTGTTTACATTGTTCATCTGGTTCTGCTCACTTCACTTTCCCTCAGTTTATATGTATTCCCAGGTTTTTCGGAAACCATCTACTTCATTATTTGTTATAGAACAAAAATATTCTAAAACATTCATATATTTCAACTTGTTTAGCCATATCCCCATTCATGGTCATCCTCTTCATTTCCAATTCCTGCCACCATAGTAAGAACAGCTACAAATATTTTTGTATTAATGGGTCCTTTAATTTTTCTTTCACCTTTTAGACATAGATCCAGTAGCATTGTTTCTAAGCCTTTTTTGTTGTTGGGCACAACTTTATAGCCATTTGGATAAACTTCCAAATTATTCTCCTGAATTATTGGAGTAGTTCTTGAATCTACCAATAGTGCATTAGTGTACCTATTTTTTCTCCCACATCCCTTACAGCATTTCTAATTTATATTTTCTATCATCTTAGTTAACCTGATGACTATGAAGTGGTACTTCAGAGTTGTTTTGATTTTTAATTCTCCAATTATTATTGATTTAGAACATTTTTATGTGACTTTTGATAGCTTTGATTTCTTTTTTCTGAAAATTGCCTCTTTTGACCATTCATCAATTGGGGAATGGTTCTTATTCTTTAAAAAAATTGACTCAGTTCTCATATATTTTAGAAATGAGATTTTTATCAGAGCAATTTGATGCAATTTCTCCCCTATTTTCCTTCTAATTTGGTTGCATTGGTTTTATTTGTGCCCAAGCCTTTTAATTTCATATAATCAAACTTGTCCATTTTAATCCTCCCTTACACTTTCTATCACCTTTTTCAGTCATGAATTCTTCTCCAATCTATATATCTGACAAGTAATTTTTTTTGTCTCTCCAAATTTGTTTATTTTTTTTAAACCCTTAACTTCTGTGTTTTGGCTCCTTGGTGGAAGAGTGGTAAGGGTGGGCAATGGGGGTCAAGTGACTTGCCCAGGGTCACACAGCTGGGAAGTGTCTGAGGCCAGATTTGAACCTAGGACCTCCCGTCTCTAGGCCTGGCTCTCAATCCACTGAGCTACCCAGGTGCCCCTCCAAATTTGTTTATGATACAACCATTTATATCTAAACCAGTTATTCATTTTGATCTTATCTTGATATTCATGTGAGATGTTGGTCTATGCCTAATTTCTACCAGAAACTACTTGGCAGCTTTCGGATTAGTGTTTATCAGTAGCAGGAACTGAGGCATTTGATTTTATTAAATACTAGGTGACTGTACTAATTTTCTTTTGTATATTCTACACTTAATCTATTCCATTGATCACTCACTCTATTTCTTTCTTTTAAACCCCTAACCTTCCAAATTAGAATTGATTCAAGTTTTTTAATCCAAGGTAGAAGATCAGTAAGGGATAGCTGTAGGGAATAAATGATTTGCCTAAGTTTGCACAGTTAGAAAACGTCTAAGGCCAGATTTGAACCAGCATTCCCCTGACTCTAGGTCTGGCACACTATTCACTGAGTCACATACCTACCTTAATCACTTTATTTTTATCCATTATCAAATTGCTTTGATGACTATAGCTTTGTAATATAATTTGGAATTTGGCACTGGTAGCCTTCCTTCTTTAATACACACACACACACACACACACACACACACACACACACACACACACACATATTATATAATCATTGATTCTTTTGATAGTTTTGACCTTTGACTCCTTCAAATGAGTTTTTAAATTCTTTTTTAAAGCTTTACAAAGTCATGTTTTGGTAGTTTGACAGGTAGAATAGTGAATACATTAATTTAGTCAGTATTTTAATTTTTATTGCATTGGCTCAACTTAAGCATAAGCAATTAGTATTTCTTCAATTGCTTAGAATTGTCTTAATTTGTATAAAGAGAGTTTTGTCATTGAATTCATTTAAATTTGGGGTTTGTCTTGTTGACAGGTATATTCTGAAGTGTTTTAGAACTGTCTGTAGTTATTTTAAAGGGAATTTCTTTCTATCTCTTACTGAGATTTTTTGGTGAAATATAGAAATTTTGAGGGATTGTGTGTTTTATTTTATATCCTGCAACTTTGGAAAAGTTGGTAATTATTTTAAATATTTTTAAGTTGATTCTCTAGGATTTCCCAAGTGTACTTTCTTATTTCTTAAAAAAAAGTAATTTTTTGTTTCCTTGTGTCTATGCTTATTTCAAGTTCCTTTTCTTGTCTTATTGCTATAGCTAGATTTTCTTGTACAACACTGAATCATAATGGTGATAATTCACATCTTTGCTTCACCTTTGGTCTTAATAGAAATACCTCTGAGTTTATATCCATTATAATTAATTATACTCTTGATTTTAGATAGATACTACTTATTTTAAGAAAGGTCTCATTACGTCTCTTCTTTTTATTATTTTTAATAGGGAAGGGAGTTATATTTTGCTTAACATTTTTCTGCATATACATTATATATAAAACATATGATTGTTTGTATTTGTTATTAATATTGTCAGTTTTGCTTGTAGTTTCCCTAATAATTGAGACAAACCTGAATTCCTGGCATAAATCCAATCTGCTCAGAGCATATTACCTTTGTGACATATCATTATAATCTCCTTATTAGTATTTTATTTAAAAATGTGCATTAATATTGGTTAGTGGGTTAAAATTTTACCTTATTGTTCCCATATCCTTCTCTATTCGAAGACTTGTACCCTCCTTCTAGTCAGTATAGTAAGTGTTAGCTGGAAATAAAATCACAAAGGGGATCCTGGAATTCACACCCCGAATTTCCCAAAGTTGAAAGGAGAATAATTTACAAATTGTATCACTTATTAACCCAAATTCATGTCCTGGAAATACATGCTACTTCAAAGGAAGCAATCTAGGTGTTTCTTATCAAAGTTTCTGGTCCTCTTATATGTTATTCCAGACAAAATCCAAATCTCCACAATTCTTGACCAGAAGAATATCGAAAAGGTGCTGATAATTTTGAGATGATTACTTTGAAGTTTTACCAATAATTTTGGGATGATTTAGATATGGTAATGAATTAATACCCAGGTGAAACAGATAGACATTGGTTTATTCCTCACCCCAAATCCTATAAAAATGAGGCCTTGGGGGCAGCTGGGTAGCTCAGTGGAGTGAGAGTCAGGCCTAGAGACGGGAGGTCCTAGGTTCAAACCCGGCCTCAGCCACTTCCCAGCTGTGTGACCCTGGGCAAGTCACTTGACCCCCATTGCCCACCCTTACCAATCTTCCACCTATGAGACAATACACTGAAGTACAAGGGTTTAAAAAAAATGAGGCCTAATCACCTGTCCCCCAAGCATTCTTAATTTTCTCTCAGTCATGCTATTTAATGCTCCCAATTCTGATAAATGATTTTATGTGATATTATCTCCTTCTCTCCCCTCCCCATCTTCTTCCTCAAGTGCCTTCCTTCACCATCACATTCTACTGTTCCTATAGCATCTACCTCTGTATCTCTACTTTTTGTTGTTTGACTCTTTATTTCATGTGCTGTTTGCCCTTATACTTGTGGTTATTCCAGTGTGATTGCTGCACCATTTCCCACTTTCCATCTTTGCCAACAATACTCAAAGAACTGGGTGTGCCCTTCCCTATTTTATAATTCCATAATTTCATAAATTAACTACCAGTTAAATTAGGGAAATTGATCTATAGTTTTTTTCTTTGTTTGCTCTCCTTGGTCTAAGTATCAAAACCTTATTCCTATCATAGAAGGAATTTAGTGAGACTCTTTCTTTACTTATTTTTCCAAATAGCTTATGTATTAATGGGATTAATTGTTCTTTAACTATTTGGTGGAATTTACTTGTTAGTCCATCTGATCCTAGAGATTTTTTTAGGGAGCTAATTTATAGTTTAATTTCTTTTTGATAGGGCTTCTTGTATTCAATTTCCTCTTTTATTAATCTAGGCAATTTTTGTAAGTATTCATGATTTTGTTTACATTGTGAGTTTAAGTATATGCCAATAAAATGTCAACAGTATCATATTTCTAGGAAGTGATGATGTAAATGAAATCAATGAACATTTGCAAAAATACAAATTTGTATATAATTGGGCAAAATAGCTTTTTTTTTTTAAAACCCTTGTACTTCGGTGTATTGTCTCTTAGGTGGAAGATTGGTAAGGGTGGGCAATGGGGGTCAAGTGACTTGCCCAGGGTCACACAGCTGGGAAGTGGCTGAGGCCGGGTTTGAACCTAGGACCTCCTGTCTCTAGGCCTGACTCTCACTCCACTGAGCTACCCAGCTGCCCCCTTTCATTTCATTTTTATTGATGGGAAATTTGTCTTTTTCATTTTTCCATACTGGCAATTTAGTTTTCTCCTTTAAGAAATCAAATTAACTAGTGATTTATTTTATTTCCTCACCATAAAATCAGCTCCTGGTGTTATTTGTTAGTTTGATTCTTTCTTTACTTTCAATTTGATTAATACTATCTTTGATTTTTAGTATGTCTATTTTGGTGTTTAATTGGAGATTTAAAAATTGTTCTTTGCCTATTTTTATTGCAATAACAAATTAATAGATCTCTTTCTCTCTTTTATAAATGTAAGTATTAAGAGATATAAGTTTTGCCCTTAGTACTATTTTAGTTGAATTCCTTAAATTTTTCTATGTTGTCTCATTGTTCTCTTGGTTTTGATGAAATTATCATTTCTCTGATGTGTTTCTTGATCCATTCATTCTTCAGGATTAGATTACTTAGTTTCTATATAACTTTTAATCCGTGCTTCAAAGAAACTTTAATAAATGTATTATTGATTGTATTTTGGTTCAAAAAGGATGCATTTAATAATTCTATATTTCTTCATTTTTTGATAGTTTCTTATGTAGTAAAACATGTTCATAATATATAAAAGTGCCATGCATAGGGAAAGGAATAGGTATATTCATTTTTATTTTTGTTCAGAATTCTCAAGATACTTATCATATATAACTTTTCTGAAATCCTATTCATCTCCTTAACTCTTTTCTTATTTATTTTAAGGCTAAATTAATTTAATACTGAGAGGGATTGCATGTATCATATTTCCTCATAGAAATGTAAACAGTGTCATCTTGTTAAAATCCATATACATTCTTTTCATGTTTACCTTTTATTTAAAACCCTTACTTTCTGTTTTGAAATTAATACTACATATTGCTTCAAAGGCAGAAGAGTGGTAAGGAATAGACAATGGAGGTTAATTGAGTTCCCAGTATCATACCACTAGGAAGTATCTGATGTCAGATTTTAATCCAAGACATCCTATCTCTAAGCCTGGCTCTCAATCTGTTGAACTACCTAGCTGCTCTTCTAGTTTTACTTTTTAGGTTTATCCTGAGTATTGAGTGTTTTGAATATCAAATTTTATATTTGGTTCTAAGTCTTTTCATCAGGAATATTTGAAAAGTCCTGTATTTCACTAAATGTCAATCAACTCCCTGTAGAATTTTACAGATTTCCTGGGTAGGTTATACCTGGTTATACTCCTATTTTGTTGCTTTATGGAAAATCCTATCCTAAGTTTCCTGCTTCTTTATTTTGTTAGGTGTCAAATTTTGTGTGACCCTTACTATGATTTCATGTTATTTATATTCTTTCTTTCTGACTACTTCCAGCATTTTCTCCATATTCAGGGAGCTTTGGATTTTGGTTTTAATACTCCTGGGAGTTTCCATTTTTGAATTTTCTTAGTTGGTCACTGGTAGACTTTTTCAATTTCTACTTTTCACTCTGATTCTAGGTATGCAAGCAGTTTTCTTTTATAATTATAATAAAATTTTTTGCTCCCCTACACATTTCTTTCTCTAGTTCTTCTAGGCATTCTTGTTTGACCTGTGTCTAATCTAAAGTTTTCTATGAGGCTTTGCTTGTAAATATTTGCAAGTCATTGTCTTTTTCTGAGTTTGTCTTGAACTTCTCTGCCACCACAATAGTTTTTAATAGTCATATTCATTTTGTTGTAGTTTTCTTGTATTTCTGGCCCATTTTTTGACTTTGGACTTCATGTTAGAATTGAGCTCTGTTTACCTCTAGGGAAGGGAATGAGTTAACCTGTAAATATTTTATGCCTCCAAAATGATGTGATCCAAGGAAAGGTCTGGTTATTGCTCTCCTGCTTACGACTTTCCTCTTCAGACAGATAAAGATCATACTCCCTTGTTATTTCAACTGCTCCTTTCCACCCCAGATTAAGTATTCATTCCCCTTGCCATCCCTGGTAAGTCCCCCAAAATCCACAAGTTGTCTTTTTTTTTTTTTTACCATTATTTGCTTCTGCTATGATGCACTACCAGCCAGCCCCTACCTCTGTAGATTTAATTGTCTTCTTGAACTTCCTTGACCTAGAAAAATAATGCTATGGCTTTTTGTTTATTTTTCTGCTGAGAAATTTGTCACATGTTTTCCATGGTAATTTTGAGAGAAGTTTTGGGGGAAGTTTGGTAGTTTGACGTTTTGTTCCACTATCTTGATTCTGGCTTCCAGTTCAATTCCCTTTTATATCGTAGTGCTACTCCAGCTCATTCATCCAACTTCACTGCTGCCATGGTACAGACTTCATGTAACCTACTGCCTCTTTTATTTCTATATTAGCTCAATTCTATTTGTAAGACATCAAAATAATAGATTTACAACTTGAAGGGGCTTCAGAGTTCATTTAGTCCAACCTTCTCATTTTACAGTTCAGAAAACTGAGGATCCAAGTGACTATGTGACTTGCACAAGGTAATAAATACCACAGATAGATTCTGAATACAGTTAACTCTCCAGATCCAGTTTTCTTTCCATTGTACCATGTAACCTCACATAGAAGAAATCTAAGTTTAAACCTTATGGAATTAATTTTATATGTTCGGTGTCTAGATGGTTTATTCTTGTATATAAAAAGAAATGACTTAAATTGGAGAGTTAAAGCAAGCTTCTTTCAGGATTGGTTGTTATCAATAATATTTATTATCAGAGTTAGGTGGAACCATGCTTCTTAAGATTTATAAGGGTCCTGTTCAGGAGTAGGTTGGACTAGATGATCTCTAAGGTTCCTTCCTTCCCTAAGAGTTGGAAATACTACCAGAAACATTTTTCAGGGTTAATTTTTTAATTATATCAGAGTTTTCCAGCCCTCCAGAACTTTTTGCTTCAGCCAGTGCCTACATATCCTTCATTCTCCTTTAAATGTAGATCTCATTTGGTGACCTATGCTTCTTATAAGAGTTTGGTCCAACTTCACTATGAGAACTTTAAATCATGAATCTATGAGAAAATCTTATCCAACTTTGTGGACTTTCTCACTGAGTAAAATCTAGAATTCTTTTCCTTGGCTAAACTGAGTTACCTTGCTCTGAAAGGGGCAGCTCCTCTATATTGTCTGTTATATATTTTCCCATATATACATACACACATAGACATACAAATAAAACTTTTTCTGATTTCTGTTTTATCAAGTAGGATAAAATAACTTCTCTGCTTAAAAATTCTTTTCTTCTTCCTCCTACAGAACAACTTTAACTACTCAACCCACCAATAATACATCTCTTACTCCTTATATTTCTAGTTTTAGCTATTAGTTCCTATTATGCATTCAGGTTCTCTTTGCACAGGATACATTATTATACCCACAAAGAATAATTCAAATATTTTTAATATTTTAAGAATGATAATGTACATCTACCAGAAATTTCTATAAAATAAAACTTTCCTTACTTCCTTTATTTTCTTGGTAATGAAATTGAATCCAAAAGAGGTTCAAAGATTTATCCAGGGTTATATAGGCAGTAAATTTTAGACCTGGGTCTTGAACTCAGATCTTCTGACTTGAAGACCAATTCTCTCTTATTATACCATACTTAAATATATGAAAGGTGAAGGGGTGAAGGAAGAATTAAGTAAGAATGAGAAACTGAGGCCCAGAGAACAGAACTAGGTACAATATGGGGGAAAGTGGGAAGAAGTGGAACTAAATTACTTATAAGGGGAAGATTTCCTAACAATGATTACCATACAAATAAAGAATCAGGCTTACCTGGCAGATAATGGGGTCTGCTTCAGACATAAACTGGATGGCAACTTGTCAGGTATATTTTCATGCAGTTAGAAGGTGTAATAAATGCCCTCAAAAGTCCTTTTCAACCCTAACATTTTTGGATTTCATGAAATGGTGTCCAAAGACCAAGATATCTTGTGAGGGCCTTTTTATTTCTTAATCCTTGAGGAAGAAAAGAATTTCAGGCAATCACATGAGAACTGACACAATCAACCCAGGTAGGTTCTTATGTGTAATATTGTCATAAAGCATTTCTTCTAAAAAGCACTGAAGACTTAGGAAACAGTTCCAGTAGATGTCACATCCCTTTTAGACAACTATACAAATGCAGTCAAACTCAGTATATTCAGGAAACACAAAGGATGGTGTTTTGTGTGAAGTGAATCTATGGTATGGAAAAAACCCAGTATACCTGGTATATAGTGTACAAAGGAAAACATTAAGGAGAAATATTTTATTAGCTAGAATTTTTTATTGTGGCCTAACTACCAAAAAAATGAGTAAGGTAAATTTTGTTAGCACCGTAAACTTCATACAGTGGTTATTTTACTACTGCTATGATTTTATCTTCTCATTCTTTCACAGATATGCAATCATAAAGAAAGATTAGCCCATAAAACATTTCCCTTTAATATTTTGCATATGTTGTATGCTATAGGTCATTTTCTTAATGAGACTAAATAAAATTCTACTCATTTAATGATCTCTCTCATTGGTTGTTTTCTGGGAAGAACAATGCTGAGAATTGGAGAACAAAGTCTTCCAGATGGTGATCATGCGTGAGCATTGAATAATTATGTTGTAGAAAGACCACTGGCTTTAGATCTTAATTTCCAAAGTCATCATGCAAGGAAAATGTAGAAACTGAGTCTGGAGCTTGGTCAGTCTACACTTCTGTGCTTCACTGGATTCCTACTGAATAAAGAACAATACACAAATTCCTTCTAATTTAGTAGTTCTATAATTATATGGCTTCAGTCTTTCTTTCCAAATGCTGTACTCCCTATCATATGCTATACACAAACAAAATATCAGCTGGTTTCTGACCTTGTCCAGCCTTATTTCCTCATCATGTGTAAATTATTCTCCATGGATAGAATGAATTCTTATATTTCTATCTGTTAAAATAGGTTCTCTATAAAGCCCTAGCTAATAATGATCCTTCTCTCTCTAAATCTCTGATGCTTCTTTGGCCTCTGCTACATATTCATTATTTTAAGAGTTGGGGTTATTGAAGTGATCAATTACCTTATCTCAATTAAATTGAGTAATAAACAGCTATATATGCTCTGATATCTTAACCAGTGGAGATATTTCTGAACTGGGTCAATTAAAAGACATTTCAGCTAAGTACAACAGTCTGGAACCAAGCAAGGTTCCAGAAGACTGATAACAAAACTTGCTACCCATATCCTGGCAATGAGATGAAGGATTCATGAGCCAGAACAAGATTTAATTTTGGACATTGCCAATGTGAAAATTTGTTTTGCTTTAATATGAATAATTCTTATAAAGTTTTTTTTTATTTGTGGTTGATAGGAGATGGAAAGGAAACAAATGTTTGTTAATTAAAAATTAAATTAAAAACTAAAAAGTTTAATGTCAACTCAACAGCCTCTCAAAGAAAGGAAGGGAAGAATAAATAAAAGAAACAAAACTGGGAAAATGAAGGGGGCCAGGAAAACATCTTTGGCTAGAGGAACAGGACATCGTTATTTCACCTTCATCACTATCACAAAAAAGCTCATTTTATAAAGTCCCACTTTTGAATAAAAACTTTGAGATGCATTGTTTTAGAGATGATGAAATCTGGAGTTCATGGAAGTTAAATAAGTTTTCTAAGGTTTCAAACTAATAAATGGAAAATGGTATGTTTCAAAGGAAAGAATGCTGGATTTTGAATCAAAGGACTCTGGGTTCAGATCATGGTTTTACTTCTTATCTGTGCTACCTCTGGCCAGTCATTTAATTTTTCTGCCCCAGAATTTTCTCATCTGTAAACCGAGTGGATTGATTTAGATGACCTATAAGGTGCTTTCTGGTTCCAAATATCTATGATCATGATTAGTTAACATGTGGTGGCTACACAAATCTAAGTCTTTTGTCTCCTGAAGCCAATATTTCTTTTTTTCCCTTTTAAAACCCTAACTTCCATTTAAGAATCAATACTGTGTATTGGTTCCAAGACAGAAGAGTGGTAAGGGCTAGGCAATGAGGGAGGGGGGGGGTCAAGTGACGTGCCTAGGGTCACACAGCTAGGAAGTGTCTGAGACTAGATTTGAAACTAGTACCTCCCATCTGTAGGCCTGGCTCTCAATCTACTGAGTCATTAAGCTGCCCCCTGTAACCAATATTTCTTAAAAGGAGTCTTGCTTCCTTTATGACCTACCATGCTGACTCATGAATGAGATGAAGTATACAAAAACATTAAAGACCTATGTTTTCCTCAGCTTATAGTTATGTCATTCCTCCAGCATCTGTAACAATTGCAGGTCACAAACTGTCTATGCCTTAGTAGATAAGACTTGGCAAATGAAGGACAAAGAGTTTTAGTAACATTCTCATAATTGGTTAGTGTCAGAGGTTGTTTTTCATCCATTTCTTTCTGACTCTGAACCAAGCTGTATGGGGTGAAGTTTTGGGTAAATATAGCTCAAAATATCAATGGATCCATTAGAATTTTCCTATAATTTTCTATTCGGTGGGAAATTGACATCATTTGCCTTGATTATTTAGAATCAATGTCAATGTGGCTTTTGTACCTTAGTATAGGTTTTAGTCTAAGAATAGATATGGCCTGCTTTTAGAATGCAAGTCTTGGCCTGACTGGGAGCTTTCCCAAAGGAATGCATGCTCTGCCCTTAGTCTATTTTGTGATTCATGGAGGCATGTAAAACTTTGCAGAATTAAGATAAATGTTCCATGCAACTGCACAAGTTTTCTTGTCAAATTAAAAATACAAATGAGTGGAGTGGTGGCTTTAATATTTTCAGCTTCAATGTGCTGCCTCTAGCAAAATATGAAAAAAGCAGGGAATCAAAGAGAAAATATTTCATATACCAGTTGAAGCTTCATTTCTTGACTCCGTAAACCACCTGATACTGCTCACAGGCATAGCTGGAGGAGTTCTTTAAGGTCATCCAATCGATCCCTTCAATTTATTTGTGAAAAAAGAGATATTAAGTGACTTGCTTAGATTCACATAGGTAGCAAGTGACAAAATCAGCATATGGACCACAGTCTTCTGCACTAAATCCAGTTAATTTTCAATTGGGCCATACTGCTTGAACTTATCTTGTCGAATGGACTGAAAAGCTGTTGGTGAGGCTGTTTTTAAAAACTATCTGTCTCAGTCTTTGAGAAGATACTGGTTCCATTTGGTTTCGATGATGTTAGAAGAGAAAGAAATCAAAGTGGCATTTTCTAACACTCAGAAAAGTATATAAAGGAGGCCTGCTACATGATTATGTAGTTACAATGGAGGCTTTTGCCCTTTTATAGAATCATAGAATCTTAGGATAAGAAGGGACCTTAGTGGTGATGGAATCCTACTCATATCTCAACAAGAATTTTCACTACAATATCCTTGATAAGTGTTTGTCCACCTTCTACTTGAAGACCTCCAGAGATGGGGAACCCAGTTCACAGATTTTAGGGAACATATCATATAATCCCTTTGTATTTCAGAGGTAACTGAGGCCCAGTGAGGGGAAAGGACTTGAGATTGTAGGATCATAAGAGCGTCAAGATTCAGAGCTGGAGGAGATTTTAGGTTGCCAAGTATGACCCTCTCAATTCATAAGAAAATATGTATATCACAATTTACTATAAACTGCAACCCCTTCATTTTACAAAAGAGGAAACTGAGACCCATAGAGAGGAAGAGATTTGGGATCATATAATATGAGATTACAGTTCCTATCTTCCAGTATTTCTTACACTTTATTCTCTTCCATGTATTCTACAGTCCAGTTGCTATGGCCTACTTACAGTTTTTTGCATGTGACATTGGAATAATCTGTCTCCATGCTCTTATAGTGACTGACCTCCATGCCTAAAATTCTCTTCCTCCTCATTTATATATCCTGGCTTCCCTGGCTTTGTAAGCCCTTTAAGGTGTAGTGCAAATAGGGTGCATGCCAGCCCTGCGAAGCCTTGCTGCAGAGTTTCTGACAGTTGAGGAAGGGTTTAGAATCTTGAGGAGAGTCAGTTGACCCTGCAGACTCGCGGAGAGTAGGAGGGTCAATCTGAGCTCTATCTTTGGATTGAAACCCTGACCTATAGTCTGCAGCCTTTCTCTTAAAAATTTGTTAGTTTAACTATTTGCTTTGAGTCTCCCTAACCTCCCTTGTTCCCATCATCATTTTCCCTTCCTAAATCTCTTGGGGTTTTTGAAAGGAGGGTAGATCTGAGTGTTAGTTTTCAAACTTGATAGTTTAGTTTCCCATAGTCAAATAGGGCTTACCCTTGTTACAAATTATCTCTTTAATTATTATATCCAACTTTCCTAACCCTATAGGATACAAGACCTCAGGGCTGATTTAGGCAGGTTCCTATTTCAGTCTCACACTCCTGTCTCCCTCCCCCACCTGAAGCTTTCTCTAGGCGACTATTAGAGTTACCTTGTATCCCTCCATCCCTTCCAATCAGCCCTAAAATTCAATAAACCCTGTTTTGTCTCTTAATCAAAGCCTTTAACTACTTCATTAGTTGATTGATAAGAGAGGGAGAAGGGAGAAAGGAAATAACATTCTCTCTGGGTCCTGAGGGATTGAAGGTGTCCATTTTGGAGGAAGTGAGATCTCAATATTTCCTCTGGACTCTTCCTTTGTGAACCTGAGAAACTGACTAGAAAGCCCTCTAGTCAGTTTCAAGCCATTCTTGGCTGGCCCCAACCTTTGTATGTGAAAGTGTTTGTATGTAAAAGCCCTTCCTATCTGAAGGGCTCAGACTTATCCCTTTAGTGTCTCTGTCTCAAACCTGTGTCCCAGTACTATGTTTCCCAGGAAGTAGCTGTTTGCCCAAAGTATCTCATCCTATCCCTTACAACTCTTTATACCTCTGTGTTTATATTCCCTAAATTCAGTCATTCCCTTACCTCTCCTACCATCTCAATCTAGTATCTTCACCATTGTACCTTCCTTATCCACTTTACTGCCTTAGGGATCCACAAAACCTCTATCCACTGTGCCTTCTCCCTATTCACATCTACCTTTAGTCCCTTGCCTACCTTATCCATTATTGCAACTCTACCTCTGCTTTAATTTCCTTATTATCTCCAGCCCTTGGTCTCATGTCACCCTTTTGCCCTATTACAAAGGGCAGGGGCTATATAATTTTTGTCTTTATATGTTTAGCACATAAAGGGTATACAATAAATGGTTTTTGAATTAATTAAATTAAAACATGCAGTCAAATGTCAAGGCAATGTAAATATCTTGAAGATAGGATTTGTTTAATTTTTTCTTCTATATCCCTGGTACCTACCATAGTGCCTGGCATATAACTAGTTGAATGCTTGTCAAATTGAATTAGTGAATAAAAAAAAAGGAAAAGAAAAAAGAAAAAAAATGCTTTTAGTTGTACTTAATTACTTACATGTTGTATCCTCCATTAGGATGTGAGTCTTCAAGACCCCAACTGGAATTTTCTTTGCAAAGATACTAGAATGGTTTGCCATTTCCTTCTCCAGATCATTTTTAAGATGATGCAAGGAAGGTAAATGGAATGTGACTTGCCCTGGATTGGTTGAATTCAGGTTTTCCCAATCCAGGCCAGGCACTCTATCCATTGTACTACCTAGCTACCGGTTTAACATGATGTCTGACACGCAATAAATACTTAATAAAAGCATGTTCACTCACTGATCCTCTAAACTAAATCAATTGTTGCTGCTTCCCACCTCTGAGGTTCTCTTCTCCAATCCACACTTTTTTTTTTCATGCCTTTGACCCCATTCTTCCAGTGATTGGAATGTCCTACCTCTTGCTTGTTAAATCCCTATTGGTCCTTTAAAGAGAAGCACATTTGCATTACAATTGGTGACTTCTGGAGATACACAGTCTCAACCAAAAGGGATGTATCTTTAGTGGTAGAATTGTATAATTGTGAAATGTTGGTGGAAGATATAGTTTAGTGTGGGCAGGGGGCCCTTTCCTAAGCCCTTAAATCTCTTGATAAAATAGTTAGTAATCTAGTCTGCCTGTGTATTGTGTTGGCCCAGGTAGAAAAATACAAAGTGTGTAGCCTGCTTCAAGTTAGGAACTGAATAATTAAAGTGGATTTAATGAAAGTGTCCTCTTAATGCCCTCAAGCAATTTTCTTCAACTCTAAATTATGGAGGAGTTGTTGATCTGAATCTGCAAAGAAAGTTTCCACAATGGGAGTTCTCTTCTAGAAATAAAATTACAGATCTCTCCCCACTCCCCATTCTCTTCCTCTCTAACCTGTTCTCTCCCCCCCCCATCTATTCTATGTTATGCACTTAAACTCATAAATCAGATCCTACCTTTACTAGGACTGTATGAGCTCTGTTTGTTCTCATCCACACCCTGCTGAGACCTCTTCAAAGGGTTTTTGAGCACAAAGTTCTATAAAGTCAAAGCTGCCAGATTTCTGGCTTTTTTCCTCATTACCATAATTGCCTTCAACTATATCAACAATTAACCACCTCATTGTGTGTGGGCTTGTGCACTCACCAATTAGACCCATCTTCTATCTAATACAATGTTAATATTTGATAGCCATACTAAAAAATTCAACTTAAATAATGACATTACCCAAATCAAGATAGCATAATATTACCCATCATAGTAATGTGGTTTCATCACTCAACTGGATGTCATAAGAATCTCTAAATTAGGCAGGGAATCTTGTGGCTATAACTATTCAGGGTTTTTCATTGCTTCATTTAAATAATTTAAAATAATTTCTTTTCAAGAGCCAACAGATGCCTCTTACTTTCAAGAATGCCTTCTCTGTGGGGGCCACTGGAGATAATCAAATACCATAACTTGGTCTCTGTGTTAAAGGAAAGTATGGGTTGCTAGGATGACTGGGTGTAAAGAGCACCAGCAGTACCATTGTAGTAGAATCCAGAAGTTAGCCTGCAGAGGTAGTAATCATGACATTTACTTTAATAGGATACTAGATATTATATCATCCAGGGTTTAGGATGATCAAGCAGTGAAAAAGCATTTATTAAGATGAAAAGTAGAGTAGTGGAAAGTGTTAGATATGGAGCTAAGTTAAAATCCAATTTCAGACAGTTATTGGTTACATATCCCTAGGCAAGTTACTTTAAACTCTCTCAGTCACTTCATCTAGAAAATGAAGAAGTACTTATTGACCTCAAAAATCAACATTTTCTGTCTTTTAAATCTATATCCCACTGACTACTTTCTCTTTACAAGATGTGCCTCTCATGACATCTTACATGAATGATAGCAAAAAAAGTTTTCTAATGAGTCTCCTTTTCAGAAATATCATCCATGTCCCTATCACTGACTATGACAGTCCTATAAGATTCTGTCTTGAGTCTTCTTTTCTCTATATATACTCTCAACTTTGTGATATCACGAATACAATTATCTATCTCTATTCATTGTCTCCATTTCCTCTCTTCTTTTTTTACTATTTAAAATTATATCTTCCAACATCCAAAATTCCTTCCTCAAAAATGACTGGTACTCTCTAAATCATTAGACCCAGTGCTTTATGTATTTAGTTTTTATTCTTCTTGTCCTCTACATAGTATTTTCCATTATGGACAACCTTTATCTTTTTTATATTCTCTCTTCCCTGGATTTTCATGGCATTAAACTCTCCTGCTTTTCATCTTACTTGTTTAGCCCTTGCTTTTTAGTAAGCTTTGCTGGATCAACATCATCCAAGCCCCACCCTCTCATGATGGGTATACCCCAAGGCTCTCTCCTGAGCCCTCTTCTTTTCTTTCTTCACACATCTCTCAGTGATCTCACCAGTTGCTATGGATTCAATGATCATCTTCAGGCAGATGATTCCAAGATATATGCATTTAGGCTTTATTTCATCTCATGTTTCAATCCTGCATCACTAACTGCCTGTTGAAGTCTCCAACTGGATCTGATGTAAGCATCTCAAACTTAATATATTTAAAACAATTCATCTACAATCCTAATCCCTCAACCCTTTTCTCTTCTTAAAACTCCCATTTCTATTTTGTATTCCACCAACTCCAGGCTTGTATCTTAGGGGATCATTCTTGACTTTTCCCTTTATTACATTTACCATATTTACATACATACATACTTATTATAAGGTTAAAGTGTTTACAGTTTTGTTGATTTTGCTTCCACAATATCTCTTGTTTCTTTTCACCTGCATGGCCACTGCTCTAGTTCATTTCCTTAACATTTTTCTCTTGTACTTTTGAATTAGCGTTCTAGTCTACTTCCTCCTTTCTCCACTATCCAGTTAAGTCCAAATCAATATTCCTAAAGATTTGTTCTGATCATATTATTTCCCTACTCAAGAAACTTAATGAATCCTTATAGTATCTGCGACAAAACATAATCTCATCAGTTTGACATTGAAACTTTCATAATTTAGCTCTAGCATATGTTTCCAGTGCTATTGTACATGATTTTCCTTTTTGTACTCTACCTTCTAGCCAAACTAACCTACTAGCTATTCCTCACAGTTGGCCTTCCATCTCCCACCTTTGTTTCTCCATGTGGGTTATAAATCCTCCATCCCTGGAATATGCTGTCTGTTCTCCTCCCTCTCTTTGAATGCTAACCTTCATTTGAGGTTTAGTTTATGTGTCTGTTATCTTTTCCAATATTCCTAATTCATGATTTTGCCCTTTTTTTCAAAATATATATTTCATCTGTTTACACGTTGTATCTCCCAGTAAAATGCATGCTCTTTGAGACAGGGTTTTTTTCTTTTGTTTGTTTGTTTGTTTGTTTTTTAGTGTTCCCAGCACCCACAATGCCTTGCAGCTAGGGGAAGCTAGAGGAAAGAGAATAGAGTGCTGGAAAAACTTGAATTCAATTCTGGCCTTAGATACTTATTAGCTGTATGATCTTGGGCAAGTCACTTGATTTCTTTTTGCCTCAGGTTCCTATCTATAAAGTAGGGGAAATAATAGCAACTACCTCCCAGTGGTAGGTTGCAAAGATCAACTGGAGATATTTGTAAAGTACTTAACACAGTCTGACATATAGTAGGTGCTATTAAAATGTTAGCTATTATTATTAATTATCATTAACAAGTCAGTATTTAGTAAATGCTCATTGGGTTTTATTGAATTAGATGTGCCTTAAATCTATATAATTATTTCTCATTTCTCTCTTGAATTCCACTTACAAATCATCAGGTATTGACTGAATATTATTAAGTGTATGTTTGAGGGAAGTAGCAATTGACTCGAAGGCTTTGTAGCTGGCAATAGCTACTGTTCCCCATATCTAAAAGAGCTGGGGTGCAGTTGTGGGCCATTTTGAGGACAGCCACTTGGTGGGGACAGGTCTGCATGGGGAATATTCAGGGACTTTGCCATTTGCTACTTGGGAACCACTTAGACCTCATGGAATGATTGTGCTAAGCTCTTTCACCTGGGGCTATTGAATGATAACCATGGGTCATAGCCCATGGGGACTTGCACACAATGTAGAATTTGTACACAGATAACATCAATTATATTAGGCTTCATCCACTTCATTTTTACCAAATCACATTTAAATCAACTCAGAGGAAGACATTGTTTCATATGCATTTCCAGAATCACCCTCTTCAGTGCAGAAATTATCACCCATCTTCTTAACTTTTTTCCTTCAAAATTCCCACCTTATTTGGAGGATATCATCACTTCTGCAGTGACCCAAGCTTGCAACCTCAGAGTCACTCTTAACTCTTCCCTAACTTTATCTCTACATCTAGTTGTCAATAAACTCAATAATCAGTTGTCAAGTCCTTTCATTTCTACTTTCATGGTGAGTGCATGGATCTAGAGCTTGAAGAAACCTCAGAGGCCATTTAATATAACCTCTTCATTTCATAGTTGAGGAAAGGGACTCAACCAGGGAGGTGAATGACTTGCACAAAGTGATATAAGTAGTAAACATTAGAAGTGGAATTTGAACCTAGGTCCTAAGGTTTCAGTCCTAGTGCCTTTTTTATCAAAGGATTGCCTAAAAGCAATGAGTTCTCTCATTTGAGTTTGTGTAACAAAAATTCATGGTTTTACCATTCAGAATAGTTGTATTATTTTCTCCATCTTTCTTTAGTAGCATATATTTAGGAGTAAAGGCAAAGAACAGTGGGAATGAATCATGGCAGAGGCTTGGCAGGGCATGATAATCAATTTGATAAGGGGATGAATAGGGATTCAAGAGAAGAGGACAATATAGAACTTAATCAGTTGACTAAATGGTTAAGTTGGGGGGAAAAGGAAAGAGTAGTTAGTGTGAAATAGAGAGATTGTTATTATTGACTGGTCAAGGAACTGGAGGTCACAGTATGGATGAAGAGTAAGATTTTATAGGGGAGGCAAAAGAAAGGTGAAAAGCCAATAGATTATGGTTAGATAAGGGGATAGATTTCAGAATTCTTTAACATAGAACTTGTATATTTATGGGTGGTGGCAAGATTAGAGGTATGAATATATTTGTGTGTGGCTGAGATGGTGGTGTCCTTGGCAAATGAATAAGTAGATTGAGGAACTGAATGGTTAGGGTAATTGAAGGAGTCATTATTTATATTGAGGTGCTTTATTATGAAGGCAGGAGTTGGGGAGGAGTGAAAATTGTGAGCTAGGTACTGAACTCATTGAGGAAGGAGTATGACTGGGGGGTATGTAGATGATAGCTACCAGGATTTTGATTGGATAGTAAAAATAACTAGCATGAATCTCAAAGAAAGAGTGGTTAATGAATGATAGATGTGAGTAGAACCTGGTAGTGGCAATGGGGAGCAAGGAATATTCCAGATTCTCTACCTTGACCAGTGACCTCAAGAGAATGAGTGAAAGTACAACCATTAGTGGAAAGGCTGATCAAGGAGAGTCTGTCTAAAATCATTCCTCATTTTCTCTAGTTATCTTTACCCTTCTGTCCATTTTACACATCACTAAAAATCGATTTTCTGAAAGTATATAGTAGGCATTTCCTTCATTATCTGCCCAATTTCCTATGGAGCAAAGCATAAATCCTTAGCCTAGAAATTAAGGTCCTTCAAAATTGTGTTCCCCCTATCTTTTTATCCTTGATTACCCCCCTATATGTGCCCTGACACTCTGAGAGATAACATGGGGTGGTGGATGCAGAACAAGCCTCAGAATCAAAAAGGCCTAAGAGTTCAAGTCTAAGTTTGTCATATACTATGAGATAATAGGCAGAACTCTGGAATTTCTTTGGCAATAATAAGCTCCCTGACCCAATGAAATCATAGGTTTGGGCAAAAAGAAAAAGAATACTCTCAAGCTGGACCACTCTTTGCATTGCCTCTACCTTTTCTGGATCTCATGCCTTTGCTTACCCGTCTATCCTCATTATTTACTGTCAAGGAAACCCAAAGTGACTTTTCTAGATCTTAATTCATATAATCAGGTTTCCTTTTGCAAACATTTATTTATGAAGTATTATTAATATCACCTTTAGATTTTATGAAGCACTTTCCTTATAGTAACTCTTTGAAAAATCCTGCATGCATTTCTATTCTTCCCCATTTTACAGATGAAGACATTGAACCTCCAACGACTGCTACTTGTTGAGGGTAAGAGCTGAGACTTAAATCTAGATCTTCTGATTCTAAGCCTTATGAGAACATTTTAATAAAAATCTTTTATCATTCCTATTAGAACACAATAAGAGTATAGTTAATAGTCTAATTAACACTCCACTAGCTTTGTGACATCAGGGTTCATTTTATTAAATGTAGTTGTTGGAATTTGGGAAACATGAGTTGGACCTTTATTATACCTGAATCTGAGTCATGTTTGTTTTGAATTCAGGGAAGTGCTATTTGGAAGTGTCTACCAGACTCCTTATGGACATGTGGGGTCTTTGAGACTACATTACCCATGATTCCAATGGGTTTCCAGTCTTTGGGTGTGGGGATGTCAAAGGTCCCCACATATAGGGCAGCTTAAATTCAGAACTTTAAACATTTGTATAATGCCTCTCTTATAGAGCTATCTGTACATCATGCCCCTTATATATATTTTACCAACAAAACCATGGGTATTAAAATATTCATTTCTCTTGTAATATCAGTCTTTATCATTTTTAATCATAATAATCGTAGGAAAATATAGTACACATTTATTCTTCACCATAGTGAATACTTTCCTCACTGCGTTGTCAGAAGCAGAAGAGAATATCTTAAAAGTTCATTGAGAACCTTAAGGATGCTGACATTCCCCAAATTAATTTTTATGTAGATTATTAGGAAAGTAGGGGTAAAGGATGATCAGAAGAGATGAAAAAATGACTTTTCATAGAATTGCATCATAGCATAATGGAAGAAGCACTGCTTTTAAAGACCTGACTTTGGGTTCTGGCTATAACATTTACTGATTTAGTAACCTAGGACAAGTCATTTTAACTTTGGGTTTTACTGGACTGAAAAATAGAGACAATAGTACTTGCATTACCAATCTCAAAGAACTGGTATAATGAAAATACTTGGTAAACCTTAACCCAACTCTAACATTTTATTTTAAATTAAATTAAAAGAAAAGATAAAGCCTGGAAAATGTGGAAACAACAACAACAACAAAAAAAGAAAGTTATTTTGTTGACAGGGTGACTAAAACACGAGTTCAGAAGAAAACAAAGTCAATACTGCTTCTTCAAAAGCCTCAAAAAAGAATATGAATTGTTCTCAAGCCCCTAAAAGAATTAATGGAGAAGTTTAAAAAGTGCCTTAAAATCAAATAAGAATAGAAGAAAAATTGGGGAAAGAAGTGATAGTGATACAGGAAAATCATGAAAAAGAGCCTGAATATCTTGGCAAAGGAGACACAAAAATAATGAATAAATTAATATCCTAAAAAACTGAATTGGCCAATTGGTAAGAGAGGCACAAAAATATGGAGGACTCTGTAAAAACCAAAATTGGCCAAATGGAAAAATATATACAAAAATGCACTGAAGAGAAGAACTTAAAAGATAGAATTGGTCATGTGGAAAAAAAGGTACACAAATTCACTGAGGAAAAGAGTTCTTTATAAAGTAGTATTGGCTAAATGGAAAAAGAGGTACAAAATCTCATTCAAGAAAATCATTTCTTAAAAATTTAAATTGGGCAAGTGGAAGTTTATGACACATCAAGAAACAATTAAAGAAAATCAAAAGAATGAAAAAAATACAAGAAAATGTGCAATATCTTATTGGAAAAACAAATGACCTGGAAAATAAATCCAGGAGAGATAATCTAAGAATTATTAGACTACCTGAAAGCCATGATCAAAAAGAGTTTAAAATTTTTTCAAGAAATTATCAATGAGGGTTTTCCGGGTTAAGATGGCGGCAGAGTAAGAAGCAGCTCTTAACCTCTCCTGACCAAAACACACAAAACTCCTCAAGGGGACATAAAAACAAGTCCAGACGAACTGAGGAACCCAAACAACAGGGCACAGCGTGGAAGGTACGTGGAATCGAGGCATTTCCATGCTATAAAGGGGTGAAACAGCCCTCACGAAATCGCGGGCTGAGCAACCACCCCACCCCCACCCCCTCCACACACATCTATAGCTCCAAAACCAGCTAAAAAGAAATAGAGCAAGTTTGGGGCACCCATCGAGTCATTGGCAGCTACGGGACCTGTTCCTGAGAGCAGCAAGACTTAGGACCCCATTAAGCCAAAGAAAGCACGCGAAATCTGAGCACGGGAGCAGGACGCTGGGCGCAGAGCGCACGCTGAGAGCACAGGCACTGCAGAGGCGTGGGTGGAGGCAGACACAGCCAGGAACTAAAGCCTAAGTGGGGAACCAGTGTGGACAGGTATACGACTGTGGAAGCAGTGCCCTAAGACTTGTAAAGAAACCTCAGGCAGAAGATCAAGCAAGGGGACCCACCAGGGGGCTTGACCTTGGAAAAAACCAGAACTCAGACCTCAGGAGCCAATAGATCGTGGACAGACACTGAGCGCGATGATAAACCTGAGAAGCTGCTGGGCTAACAATGGCTACTCAGCCTCAGGAAGTTCAGAAGAGGAAGAATAATAACAAGAAAAAGAAGTCTTTAACACTCGACAGCTTTTACACAGAGAAAATCCAGACAACCGAGCAAACAGAGGAGGAGAACAAACAAGCATCCGGACCCTCCTCAAATAAGGAAAACTCCTCACAAGCTATGGAAGAGTTCAAAACTGAGATTTTGAGGGAAATGGAAGATATCTGGCAAGAAAATAACAGTTTAAAAGGTAGAATCTTGCAACTGGAAAGTGAGGCTCAGAAACCAAATGAACTGATAAGCAAATTGAACATCAGAAATGACCAGATTGAAAAGGAATACCAGAAGATTATGGCCGAAAACCAGAAGATTATAGCCGAAAATCAATCCCTAAAGGCTAGAATAGAGCAAGTAGAAACTAATGATCTCTCAAGACAACAAGAACAAATAAAACAAAGTCAAAAGACTGAAAAAATAGAAGGAAACATGAAATATCTCAATGAGAGAGTGACAGACCAAGAAAACTGGTCTAGAAGAGACAATTTGAGAATAATTGGTCTTCCAGAAAAACCAGAAATTAATAGAAACCTGGACTCCATACTAACAGAAATAATTCAGCAAAATTGCCCTGAAGTCCTACAACAAGAGGGCAATATAGACATTGAAAGGATTCATAGAACACCTGCGGCATTCGATGAAGAAAGGAAAATACCAAGAAATATCATTGCAAAATTCAAGAGTTTCCAAGCAAAAGAAAAAATCTTACAAGAAGCCAGAAAGAAACAATTCAAATATCAAAGGGCACCAATCAGGATCACACAGGATCTGGCAGCCGCAACGCTAAAAGACCGCAAGGCGTGGAATACAATATTCAGAAAAGCAAGAGAGCTGGGACTGCAACCACGGATCAACTACCCATCAAAACTGACTATATATTTCCAGGGGAAAGTATGGGCATTCAACAAAATTGAAGAATTCCAGGTATTTGCACAGAAAAGACCAGGGCTAAATGGAAAGTTTGATATCCAACCACAAAAATCGAGAGAAACCTGAAAAGGTAAATAAGATACAGAGGGGAAAGAAAGAAAACTTATAATTTTTAAATTTGCCTTTTTAAGGGCCTCAGTGAGATCTAATTATCTGTATTCCTATGTAGAGAAATGTTATGTTTAATTCTCTGTAGTGAACTCTATTCACTATTATAATATTCACTATTATAGTAATCAGAAGAATAATTCACAGAGTGAGGGTGGAACACTAAATAATCTAAGATGGGATGGGGGATGGGAAAGAGGGGGTGAATAGCAGGGGACAGCAAGAGAAAATTGAGTGAATAAGAAAATTGAATATTCTATTACACACAAAGAGGGCATGGGAGGGAGAGGGGACAAATTCTATTATAAGAAGGAGAGGAAGAGAGCACAAAGAGGTAATAATCAAACCTTACTCTCAGTGTAATCAACCCAGAGAGGGAAGAGTAGCTATACCATCCATTGGGAAATAAAACTCTTATCTAACCCTTCTGAGAAAGTTAGAAGGGATAAACCAAGGGGAGCAGGGGAGTGGGGAGGACAAAAAAAGGGAGGGGATAAGGGAGAGGGAATTCATAAAAAAAAAAAAAAAAAAAAAAAAAAAAAGAATAAGGGAGGGGGTAGAAAGGGAAGTTAATCAAGGGAGGGGATAAGGGATAGGGTCTTAATAGCAAACCACTGGTTTTAAAGGAAATAGTTTAAGGAGAAGGGGTAGGAATGGGGGAGGATTTGAAAATGTCAGCAAATGCACAACTGATGATTATAACTCTGAATGTGAATGGGATGAACTCGCTCATAAAACGGAAGCAAATAGTAGAGTGGATTAGAAACCAAAATCCCACCATATGTTGTCTACAAGAAACACATATGAGGCGGGTGGACATACACAAGATTAAGGTTCAGGGTTTGAGCAAAATCTTTTGGGCATCAAATGAGAAAAAGAGGGCAGAAGTGGCTATTATGATTTCTGAAAAAGGCAAAGTAAAAATAGATATGATGAAAAAAGACAGGGAAGGTCATTACATCCTGATTAAAGGCAGTATAAACAATGAGGAAATAACACTGCTCAATATGTATGCACCAAGTGGCATAGCACCCAAATTCATAAAGGAGAAACTGGCAGAGCTCAAGAAGGAAATAGATAGTAAAACCATACTAGTGGGAGATCTAAATATTCCTCTGTCAGATCTAGATAAATCAAACCGAAAAATAAATAAGAAAGAGGTAAGAGAGGTGAATGAAGTCCTAGAAAAATTA
>NC_058131.1:258040165-258050795 GCF_016433145.1 Gracilinanus agilis
AATGTAATGGACCTCTGTACCAGCAGCAATACAATGACCCAGGACAATTCTGAGGGATTTATGGTAAAGAAAGCTACCCACATTCAGAGGAAGGACTGCAGGAGAGGAAACATATAAGAAAAACAACTGCTTGAACGCATGGGTTGGGGTGGACATGATTGAGGGTGTGGACTCGAAACTACCACACCAATGCAACCACCAACAATTTGGAAATAGGTCTTGATCAAGGACACATGACAAAACTAGTGGAAATGCGCATCGGCCATGGGTGGAGGGTGCGGGGGGTGGGGGGCTGAAGGGGAAAGGTGGAGCATGAATCATGTAACCATGTTAAAAATGAATATTAATAAATGTTAAAAAAAAAGAAATTATCAATGAAAACCGCCCCGATATTTTAGAACCAGAGGAGAATATGGAAATTGAAAGAATCCACCAAACATATCCTGAAAACGAATCCAAAAGGATAAGTGCCAGGAATATAATACCCAAATTCCAGACTCCCAGGTCAAGGAGAAAATATGGTATTTCAGAGGGCAAAGGAGCTAGGACTTCAACCAAGAATCATTTACCCAGAAAAACTGAGTATATTCCTTCAGGCAGGAAATGGATATTCAATAAACAGAAGACTTTCAAATATTCCTGATGAAAAAGTCAGGAAGAAAAATCAAAAGACATTTTATGAGATTAAACTGTTCACATACCTACATGGGAAGAAGATTCTTGTAATTCCTAAGAATTTTATCATTATTAGGGCAGTTAGAAGGAGTATATGTAAACAGAGTACAAGGATGTGAGTTGACTATGATAGGATATTATTTAAAAAATTAAGGCATGAGAAAGAGGAGGGGTAAGGGAAAAGTAAAATGGCATAAATTATTACATATAAAAGAGACATGAAAGAGCTTTCATAATGGAGGGGAAGATGGGGGAGGTGAGGAGAACACATGAAACATACTCTCATCAGAATTGCCTCAAAGAAGGAAGGACATATAAAACCAATTGAGTATAGAAATCTATCTTACCCTATAGGAAAGTAGGAGGAGAAAAGGATAAGAAAAGAGTTGTGGGGCTAATAGAAAAGAGGCAAATGGCAGGAGGGTGTCAGAAACTAAACAGACAGAAATAGGAAGGAGAGTAAACCAGTAATTACAATGGTGCAAAAAAATTTTTTACAAGTCTCTTTAATAAAAAGCCTCATTTCTCAAATACATAGAGAAATAAGTAGAATATAGAATATTCTATAATAAGAATATGTCATTCTCCAATTGATAATTGGTCAAAGGATATGATCAGAATTTTCAAAGTAATTAAAGCTCTCTAGAGTAATGCAAAAAAGCTCTAAATAACTATTAATTAGAGAAATGCAAATGAAAACATCTCTGAGGTACCTCCTCCTACACATTTCATATTGACTCTTATGGTGGAAAAGGAAAATTAAAAAAATTTGGAGCAGATGTGGGAAAATTGAGTCACTAATATATGGTTGGGGGAGTTGTGAACTAATTAAATGATTCTGAAGAGGAATATGGATCTATGCCCAAAAGGGCTATAAAATAACAAACATCCTTTCATGCAGAAATACCATTACTACATTTGCATCCCAAAGAGATAAAAAAGGAAGGACATATAAGTATAAAATATATAAAGCAGCTCTTTTTTGGAGGCAAAGAATTGAAAAGTGAAGAGATACCCATCAACTTGGGAATGGCTGAGTAAGTTATTGTACATGATTGCAATGAAATACTTTTATGTCATAAGAAATGACAAGCAGGAGGAGCTGAGAAAAACCTGGAAAGGCTTACATACTGAAACAAGTGAAGTAAGCAGAACCAGGAGAATTTATACATTGTGACAGGAATAGTGTATAATGAACAACTGTGAATACCTAAGATATTCTCAGCATTACAACAATCCAAAATAATCCCAAAAGACTCATGATAAAAAATGCCATCTGGAATTGATGGTATCTGAATTTAGACCAAAGCATATTTTTTCACTTTCTAATTTTTTGTTTGAGTTGTCCTCCACAAAAGGATTAATATGGAAAAATGTTCTACGTGATTGAATATGGAAAATATACATTAGATTGCTTACCATTTCAGCAGGGGGAGAGGGATGAGTAGAGAGTGGGAGAGGGAGAATTTGAGACTCAATAATCATTAAAAAATTAGAAACTTTTAAATTGTAATTGGTGGAAGGAGGAATGAAATTAAATTTAAAAAAAGTAAGCAGAAAATGGGAGGAGTGAGAGAAGGTAGGTAATTGACTCAAGAGTATGATGGAAGTTGTCTTTCTTTTTTTGTACTTGAATCCTTAAGACTTAGCTCAGTGACTGGCATATAGTAGAAGCTAAATAGATGTTTGTTGATTGACTGATTGAAATGCAGAATAGTACACTTAGGCGGGAATTGAAGATATGGCTGACAGACTTTCTCCTTAAATGGAGATTCTGGGAGGAGAACTCTATTGAATTAGAGGGAGGGAGGGAAGGAGATAAGGAGGGAGCACCATTAGAAACCAAGGGAACTGAGGAGTGTGTGTTTCAGGTCTGAAATGGTCTTGAAGAATGATGAGGTTCCTGGGGCATGATAAAGTCCAGAGAAATGCAAGCCCACTAGGAAATGAAATCCACATCTTCCAAAAGCACATGTATTCAAAGTCTCAAAGTCAGCTCTCTGGAAATTCCTCTTGTCGTTGTCTCTCCTGAACCCTCTAAAGCTGATATGAATGAAGAATACCCACACAGCTAACAGCAGCCGTTGTTTTCATTATTCCCTATTAAAATGGCCCTTCTTTACTGAGAGCCGTTCTGGATCTATCACTTCTGATTGCTTGTAAGAAAAGCAGCAAATATCATTCTATGTTTGAAATTTTAAAAGTATAAGACCTACTGTAGAGTGAAAACACATGCTCAGAGATATATTATGGGTTTCTATAGGTGCAAAATGAATGAGATATACAAAATCCAACTTTCCCAAATTATTAAAGGTGCATGGACACTGAGCATTCCTACAGCATCCTTGATGTAGGTAAGCAGAGGGACGAGAGCAAATACCAACACAGTCATTAGTCAGAATAGCAAATGTATTCAATGACCACCATAAATTAAAAAAAAAAATGAAACAGCTTACTGCAGTTCAAGTGCTGAAGATACAAGTACAAAACCAAAGACAATCACTGCCCTTGAGGAGTTTACATTCTAATAGGAAACAGAAAGGCATATAGAAAAATATTAGTCAGGGAGGGGTACTTTGCTTTGGCGAGCTACTTGGGTCATGAGTAGAACCATAGGAGAGTAGGTCAATGTGCCCTTTTCAGGATTAATGACAGAGTTGATTTGATTATTTTTCTAGGTTTGGAAAGAGGAAGGGGAGAAGACTGAGAAGAATACTTGGGAGCATCTGCAATGAAAAAAGGGAAAACTTTGAGCACATGATGTCAAATGAATGATCCCTCACTTGAATCCCCACTGATTCTAATACTTCCCCTCTGTTAATTATTCCTTACTTAGTGTGTGTGTGTGTGTGTGTGTGTGTGTGTGTGTGTGTGTGTTTGTGTGTGTGTACATTTGTTTGCATGTTGTCAGCTCTATTAGATTGCAAGCTCTTTGAAGGCAGGGACTGTCTTTTCCTTCTTTTTTTTTTCGTCCCTTGATCTTAGCACAGTGCCTGGCACATATTTTGCCCTTAATAAATGTTTATTGAATTAAATCAAATTGAATTTTGCGGAGGTATATCCCTTGATTTCTGAGTAGAGTAGACCTTTCTGGCTTGAAACTTCTAAGGCAGTCTCTGCCTTCCCTTTTTCATTTTCATTACTTTGACCTTCGCATTCCCAAGAGCCTTTGATTCTTAAGTGAACTGTTCTTTGCTTTATGCTTGCTTAGATTCCTATTTGGACTATGTCCCTATTTCCAGAGGAGATTAAAAAAAACCTTACTTTCTTGCCTGTTGGCCTGTGGGGACCTGATAATATTTTCCCTGTAAAAGCACTGATCACAGTGATATTAAGAGGAAAAACATTGACGATGGTGTGGGGGATAGAAAGAAGGGAGAAATAAGTCAGCCCTAGAGATTCCTGCCTCTAGCTGCTTGGATGCATTTGAGATATCTTTAACATGTTGAGGCAAATGCTTTCCAATTATTTAAATCACTGATTTCCATATAGCATTAAAAAAACATTCATGCTATGTTAATGATACAAACATGCAAAAACAATGATTAAAAGTAACATATGTATTAAACACATTAATGCAAATATATTTTAAAATCTCTGTGTTTTTAACAACATCTTGAGATTAAGATATATTACCAGGAACTCAATGCACATTTTCTTTTCTTCTTTTTTTTTTCACAGCCTATCTACAAAAGCGCATTTGCCAGTGAAAACTAACTGTCCTCTCAGAAGCTTCCTAGCTGCAAATTACATGCAAGTTGTTAAAACAGTGCCTAGAGGCACTCATCAGGGTGTTGAGATTTATACATGTTTTCCTGGGTTGGTAGGAATGAAGCAATTTAAATATGTGCTGAGTACTGTTTATACATGGAACTTCACATCCCTGTAGCTGGTCTTGCTTTCTTTTTTTTTAAACAGCTATTTAAAGAGAACCACCCACTAGTGTGAACAGGTGAACTTGCCTCCTACAACTATTCTCCCTAGTTCCCAACTCCTTCAAAGGCTTTACAAAAGAAGCATCCCCCTCTCTCTCTCAGGAATTCATCAGCCCTGTGGAAAGTGATATTCAATTGATTTATCTAAACAACCTGTCTGCAGTAGAAAGTCGAAGGCAGTGGATTACTGTGTATTAAAAGCAGAGGTGTTTCTAGAAGAAAAAAGGAGCCAATTAGGGGGTGTCATGAGCTTAATGAAAATACCTTAGATGTTGATGGCAGCCCTTTTGGAGGCTTGAACCTGGCTGGGAGGAAATGCTGGCTCAGTAGACACTTTCTCAAAGCTTTCTAGCCTGCCCCAAAGCTTGTGTTTTACTTTAACTAAGTGGGCTAGCTAAGGAAGTCCTACATTTAATAAATAATCCAACAGGCATTTATTAAATACCTACTTTGTATCCTTTGTATCAGGGATACAAAGAAAAAAGAAAAAAAAAAAGAAAAAGAATCCTCGACTTTAAGGTGTGAATTACACTCAACTGTGGATGTATTCAGAAGACTCATGACAAGGTTATTTGAGGAGAAACTGAATTTTTTCACGAGTGGGACTGAGGGGAAGAAAGTCCAGGAAGGCTTCAAAGAGGAGGTGATACTAACTGAACTCTAAAGAAACATAGTTAAGCAGGAGTGCACTCCAGATATAGGATGTTGCCTGTTCAAATGTTGGGAGGTGGGAGAACAGAGTGAAGTCTAGTTCGACTGAAATATGGAATGAATGATGTGTGGTAATATCAGTTAAAGATGGAAAATGTGTTGGAATGAATTGTAAAAGTCCAAATACCCAACTTCATATTCAAGGTAATAAAATGTTTTAACTAATAAAAATTATTTTTTTGTGTGATAATGACTCACTTAGACTCATCAGATTCAGTTAAATCTATCTCCTCCCTATCCCCAAATGATACTTTGGCCAAATCTAACCTAGTCAAACAAATTGAGACAATTAGCCACTTATTAATGAATTCCAGATTCCTAGGATTTTCACTCTAGTCACCCTAGGTCAATGTATCTTTGGGCTTGAACTATTGAAACTATTATTGTATTTCTCCTCTACATTTTACAAGTGCAGATTCAGCTCTATGTGAACAGACAGATATCAAATAAGTTAGTGAGATTCCTGTGAAAGGAAAATTTGACAGTCAGTTGTAAAATGAGATGCTTATTGATTGAGGTGGTAGGGACGGGTGTGTGTGTGTGTGTGTGTGTGAAGGCAATGGGTTGTACCAAGACAGACAGAGAGGCAGACTGGGAATTTTAAAGGTCCAAAGGGATCCAGAGGCACTATCAGCTTTAAAAGTCCCCCCTAGTCAAAGTAAGGAATAGGAACTAGCCCTACTATTTCATTGATAGAGGACATTTCTAGGCAAACTCTCTTACCAATGTAGGTTTGTACCTTTTGTGCAACTTGTATCTGAGAGTTACTTAGGCTAGAGATGGCAAACATAATCATCACAAGCAGCTTACTTCACTCCTGATGGTAGCCTGTATAAATAAATATACATCATAAATATAATAATAATCAAATAAAATACATATACATAAATAATATAAATACAATCAATAAAAATACAATACAATTAATAAATGAAAATACAATAAAAATAGACAATGTTAATATATCGTTTTCTAAGTCAGTGTGCTGTGCACAGGGATCCTTATGTATGGTTTAATTGCCCCATTTATATATGAGTTTGATACCACTGGTACTGGAAATTTCCAGGTAAACTTCCTTATCAATGTAAATTGACATCTTCTTTGCAACTTGTAATCTCAGTTCCCTGGAGAAATGAGAAGTTAAATGACTTGCCTAGGATCACATTGCCAGTAGGTACAAGGGGCAGGACCTGAACCCAAGTCTTCCTATGTTCAAGGCCAGCTAACTATCCATTATGTTATGATGCCTCTGCCAAAATAAAACGAAAAAGTGTTAGTTATATTAAAAACAAGGTGGGGATTCAAAAATGAGACACAATTTGATTATGTATATTTTTACTTGTGTACAAATACATATAAATGTATGTACTGAAAATATTTTTATAGCTTTTGTGAGATACATTAATTATTAGGAAAAATATAGCTTCTGTAGAATATTATAGATTCTCTAGAATGCTCTCATCCCGTAGTTGAGCACTGGAAGTTATTTTTGTGCAAAGTTTGAGCCTAGAGAGAGGCATACAAGAATATATCTGAGCTAGGAAGAAGCACTCTTTAAATTTGGAGTAGGATGTGAATAGTAAATTAGAAATGGGGATCTGCTACATTTGTGCATGTGTGTGGATGTGTGTGTGAGAGGGGAATAGGAAGTTATTCTGATCTAATTCTAAGCTTGTCTAGGAAATTTCTGTCTGGAGTAGGAGAGAAAGTGGGACGTGTGAGGGGATGAAAGAATTATCTTTGTGTTTCTGAAGGCAGAAGTAGGAGGTAGACTTTTGGAAGAGGGATTAGGCTCATTTTGTTTGACCCCAAAGAACAGACGTATGAGGAATAAGTGAAAGTTACAAAGAGGCTCATTAAGTTTGCTGCAAGTGTAGCCCCATTATAGCTATGAACACAGGAAAGGTTGATGTCAGGGGGGTTGTGAGGCTCAAATGAGATAATGGATGTAAAGCACTTCACAAGCGTTAAAGCACTATATAAATGGCAGTTATTATTATTATGAGCCTGCCCTCTGGTGTTGACTTCTTTCCCTAAGTCTTCTATTATACTCCTACAAAGTCCAAGCAATATTTTTAGAATAACAGATGAGTGTGCTGGTAAATGCTTGCTAGCCAGGCTTTGAGGGGGAAAATATGCACACACATATTGAAATTTAGGTTGCATTACTAAAACTTTTTACAATATGGTCAATCAACAAAACAATAAATCCAGCCCTAATTTGAAGTCATTGATGATTTCTGAGGTGCAAATGCTCAAACAAAAACTTTAAGCATAGCTTCTTCCCAGCTTGTTAGGACTAGGCTCAGCTGCCCGGACTCCATCTAGTATTTATTACTCCCTTGCCTCTCTCCTCCATCTCTCTATATACTGACTCACCTCCAGTTCTCTCCTAACCTTGCATGTCTTGAGTTTTTTTTTTTTCCAGAGAGGGAAGGGAACTAACAATGTCTTTGACTATGTTACTATTCAAAACTTTCTTGGGATGTTAGGCATAATCCTTGGTTGTGAGAGGTTTGTACTTCTACTATTTATAGCCATAGTTCCTGAGCCCTTACCCATGTGCTTCTTATTTATATAAAATTAAATGTCACTATACTGAATACAAAGAATGGAACAATTGAGATTTGTTTTTGAATATTGTATTATTTTTGTTTCTAAGTAATCCTCTGTATAATTTTCTAATTGAGGTATGGTCTGTGGTGCTTCAAGCCTCTTTCCTCATACCTTTGCCTTGGCATACTCTGTTATTTACTTCCCTAAATTATCTTCTAAATTGGAATAGAGAATGTGAGCTCTGTTTGTTTTGGTAAATAAAAACTAGATCAAGGCAAGTATGTCTGTAGGCAGAAGGACAGCATCTTTGAGTCCTCCATTGAAATGAGCTATGGAGATAAAAAAATAACCAGAACCAATTTGATCTTCCAATCTAATTCATCAAGGGATATTAGAGTATTATGACCTGGCATGGTCCTCCCCATCACTATGAAGTAAGCAGGGAAGGATTGTAAAAATTTATTCCTTCTGCTCATTTGCTATTTACCAATTAGAGATGTCATGGAATGTCTAAGGGAGGGATGAATAATGAGCTTCTAAAGCCATATTTAATAACACAAAAGGTTCAGTGTTTTTGTCTTTGATTACTAAGAGATTACTGACCAATTAATTTATTGATTTTCTTACAGAGAATACAGTCTCAGACTTTTTAATCATCACGTAATCCTTACATTGAATAAGGATTGCATTCTAGTGAAGAAAACAAACACTTATTAAAAATAACTAGAATTAAGATTAAGTATAATATTTATTCAGTATAAAATATGATCAGAGAAGAGTGGCCATACCTGTTTAGAATCCTAGCAGAGAGTCACATGAGTGGGAAACCTATATGCCTGGGTAATTCACAACTCTGTACTATAGGCCTTGATGTCCTTGGTCCCTTCAACAAGAGTCTGCACTGAGCAAAGCCATTTCTCTGTGAGCTACTATTTTTTTGAATCTTACTATTCTGTTAGAGGAAAACTATTCTCTTGTTCTTGAGTCAGTGGTCCAGTATCTGTCTGTTTTCCCTCACAACCACCTTAACAAGGCACTAAAACAATGTGATCCTCTTTCAGTGACAAGCAGTTCTCTTAGAGAGCACTCAGAAATGCAAATAGCTGGGAATTTATGTTATTAAAATGGCCATCAGCAAAGACTGACTTCTTCTCACAGCAACACAGCTGCAAAGCCTGTCTTTCTCATGCTCCTCTGTTTTTCCTTCTCAAATCATAGACTAGTAGAGGCCAACCAGACACTCCTTTGAGGCTCATCATCTCTCATATTTCAGATGGCAAATGAAGTCAAAGATCTCTCTCTCTGTAACACCAAGGTTCAGATCATTTCTAGTTAAAGTAGCAGTTCAAGAGTTATTTCAGCTCAACCAGCCTTTTCTGAAACATTTAGCAAAGCAATACTTCTTTTCCAATCATCAGGTTCATGTTAAACTAACAAACTTTCTTCTGTAAGTCTTTTGTATCTTCTGTTTTGAATCTTAATCTCTTGTTTCTATTTCCCTCTCATTCTTCTTACATCTTTTCCTCTGGCTTACCTATTGCTACTAATGTTTTAAATAAGAGCTTCCTGCAGGTCAGTGATTCATCTTAACCTTTTAATAAAAAAATCCTCAATAGATACAATTTTCTATCAGATACAATGCCAGCAGTTTATACATACATACATATACATATATATATACATACATACATATATTTCCTATAGTTTCTAAAGTTATTGAATCTGTAGTATTGTCAGTTCTTACCTTCAAAAATCTGAAAACAGTCACATGAAAATGATATGGATTGCAATACCCCTTATCCATCATTATCTCTGTCATTGTACTGATTTCAAATAAATCCTCTGATTCCATCTGAGAGGCCATTTTCTATCTGGTCTGCAGAACAGTCTATTTCCCTCAAATGTTTGATATGAAAGGCTGTTTCTTCTAAAGCTTTTAAAAATCAGTTTTCCTTGCATAAATATTATTTCTTTGCCTCTTTCAGTAGTCAAATGTTCACACAAGAGAGGGATAGTATCTGACAGAAGGAAAAAGAAAAAAATTAAAAATAAATAACTTTCCAACCTTGAACATTATCTAAAAGTAAAATGTGCTGCCTTGGGAGGTAGTGGATTTCCCCTCACTGGAAGTTTTCAATCAAAGTTTGAATGATCTCTTAGTGGTTATATTATAGAGGTGACTCTTATTTAGGTATAGATTGGACCACATGGCCTTTGAGGTCCCATTCAACTTTGGGAAATCTTATTTGTCTATATCCTGGTAAAAGTATTTTTTTCCCAGTGAGATAGTTGGAGTACCTAGGTGGTGGTTTCTAAGGTTGTCTACTCTAGTGAATGATTATGCAATTCTGATCATGACTAGTATGATACTCTGAGTTATTTTTGTCCTTGAAAATTTTAGGCATCAAAAGATATAGCTTATTCAGAGACACTAAAATTATACCAAAACCAAACCTTAACTGACCCAACCATACTATTCCTGACTTCTGGTCTTCAAAACCATGCCTCCTAACCTTTTGTCATTTCTCTGTACATGTGTGCTGTATATTATTTTGTCTCATTTGGGTGTAAGTTCTTTGACAGCATGGATAAAGTGTTTTTTTTTCTTTTATTTGTATTCCCAGCTCTTAGTACAGTGCTTGGAATATAGTAAGTGCTTAATAAGCTTCTTTCTTTCTTTCTTTCTTTCTTTCTTTCTTTCTTTCTCTCTCTCTCTCCTTCCTTCCCTCCCTCCCTCCCTCCTTCCCTCCCTC